>NW_020523273.1:0-20359 GCF_003368295.1 Carassius auratus | reverse complement strand
TAACTGACAATTTCTTGATCATTTGCAGTCCTAACATTAGTTTTTTTGTATATAACTTCTAACACATTAAAAACTGTCTTACAGCATTGCAGAAAACATTTTATTTCATAAGGCATAAGCATGTTTCAGTTTGGCAAGATTTGCACTGAATACTGAATGAAACAGCTTTCTCTAATAGAGAGAAAAGCTTTTGAGCAGATTTGGGCTTGATTTCACTTCATTTGAACAGAAACACTATTTCAACATTACTGGACTCAGAAAGCTGTAAACTGACAATCTTGATCATTGAAGTCCTAACATAAGTTTTTGCATATAACTTCTAACACATTAAAAACTGTCTTACAGCATTGCAGAAAACATTGTATTTCATAAGGATAAGCATGTTTCAGTTTGGCAAGATTTGCACTGAATACTGAATGAAACAGCTTTCTCTAATAGAGAGAAAAGCTTTTGAGCAGATTTGGGCTTGATTTCACTTCATTTGAACAGAAACACTATTTCAACATTACTGGACTCAGAAAGCTGTAAACTGACAATCTTGATCATTGAAGTCCTAACATTAGTTTTTGTGCATATAACTTCTAACACATTAAAAACTGTCTTACAGCATTGCAGAAAACATTTTATTTCATAAGACATAAGCATGTTTCAGTTTGGCAAGATTTGCACTGAATACTGAATGAAACAGCTTTCTCTAATAGAGAGAAAAGCTTTTGAGCAGATTTGGGCTTGATTTCACTTCATTTGAACAGAAACACTATTTCAGCATTACTGGACTCAGAAAGCTGTAAACTGACAATCTTGATCATTGAAGTCCTAACATTAGTTTTTGTGCATATAACTTCTAACACATTAAAAATAAGCATTTTATTTCATGTAAGCATGTTTCAGTTTGGCAAGATTTGCACTGAATACTGAATGAAACAGCTTTCTCTAATAGAGAGAAAAGCTTTTGAGCAGATTTGGGCTTGATTTCACTTCATTTGAACAGAAACACTATTTCAGCATTACTGGACTCAGAAAGCTGTAAACTGACAATCTTGATCATTGAAGTCCTAACATTTTTTGTGCATATAACTTCTAACACATTAAAAACTGTCTTACAGCATTGCAGAAAACATTGTATTTCATAAGCATAAGCATGTTTCAGTTTGGCAAGATTTGCACTGAATACTGAATGAAACAGCTTTCTCTAATAGAGAGAAAAGCTTTTGAGCAGATTTGGGCTTGATTTCACTTCATTTGAACAGAAACACTATTTCAAGCATTACTGGACTCAGAAAGCTGTAAACTGACAATCTTGATCATTGAAGTCCTAACATTAGTTTTTGTGCATATAACTTCTAACACATTAAAAACTGTCTTACAGCATTGCAGAAAACATTGTACTTCATAAGACATAAGCTTGTTTCAGTTTGGCAAGATTTGCACTGAATACTGAATGAAACAGCTTTCTCTAATAGAGAGAAAAGCTTTTGAGCAGATTTGGGCTTGATTTCACTTCATTTGAACAGAAACACTATTTCAGCATTACTGGACTCAGAAAGCTGTAAACTGACAATCTTGATCATTGAAGTCCTAACATAAGTTTTTGTGCATATAACTTCTAACACATTAAAAACTGTCTTACAGCATTGCAGAAAACATTGTACTTCATAAGACATAAGCATGTTTCAGTTTGGCAAGATTTGCACTGAATACTGAATGAAACAGCTTTCTCTAATAGAGAGAAAAGCTTTTGAGCAGATTTGGGCTTGATTTCACTTCATTTGAACAGAAACACTATTTCAGCATTACTGGACTCAGAAAGCTGTAAACTGACAATCTTGATCATTGAAGTCCTAACATAAGTTTTTGTGCATATAACTTCTAACACATTAAAAACTGTCTTACAGCATTGCAGAAAACATTGTACTTCATAAGACATAAGCTTGTTTCAGTTTGGCAAGATTTGCACTGAATACTGAATGAAACAGCTTTATCTAATAGAGAGAAAAGCTTTTGAGCAGATTTGGGCTTGATTTCACTTCATTTGAACAGAAACACTATTTCAGCATTACTGGACTCAGAAAGCTGTAAACTGACAATCTTGATCATTGAAGTCCTAACATAAGTTTTTGTGCATATAACTTCTAACACATTAAAAACTGTCTTACAGCATTGCAGAAAACATTGTACTTCATAAGACATAAGCTTGTTTCAGTTTGGCAAGATTTGCACTGAATACTGAATGAAACAGCTTTCTCTAATAGAGAGAAAAGCTTTTGAGCAGATTTGGGCTTGATTTCACTTCATTTGAACAGAAACACTATTTCAGCATTACTGGACTCAGAAAGCTGTAAACTGACAATCTTGATCATTGAAGTCCTAACATAAGTTTTTGTGCATATAACTTCTAACACATTAAAAACTGTCTTACAGCATTGCAGAAAACATTGTACTTCATAAGACATAAGCTTGTTTCAGTTTGGCAAGATTTGCACTGAATACTGAATGAAACAGCTTTCTCTAATAGAGAGAAAAGCTTTTGAGCAGATTTGGGCTTGATTTCACTTCATTTGAACAGAAACACTATTTCAGCATTACTGGACTCAGAAAGCTGTAAACTGACAATCTTGATCATTGAAGTCCTAACATTAGTTTTTGTGCATATAACTTCTAACACATTAAAAACTGTCTTACAGCATTGCAGAAAACATTTTATTCATAAGACATAAGCATGTTTCAGTTTGGCAAGATTTGCACTGAATATTGAATGAAACAGCTTTCTCTAATAGAGAGAAAAGCTTTTGAGCAGATTTGGGCTTGATTTCACTTCATTTGAACAGAAACACTATTTCAGCATTACTGGGACTCAGAAAGCTGTAAACTGACAATCTTGATCATTGAAGTCCTAACATTAGTTTTTGTGCATATAACTTCTAACACATTAAAAACTGTCTTACAGCATTGCAGAAAACATTTTATTTCATAAGACATAAGCATGTTTCAGTTTGGCAAGATTTGCACTGAATATTGAATGAAACAGCTTTCTCTAATAGAGAGAAAAGCTTTTGAGCAGATTTGGGCTTTGATTCACTTCATTTGAACAGAAACACTATTTCAGCATTGCTGGACTCAGAAAGCTGTAAACTGACAATCTTGATCATTGCAGTCCTAACATTAGTTTTTGTGTATATAACTTCTAACACATTAAAAACTGTCTTACAGCATTGCAGAAAACATTGTATTTCATATGGCATAAGCATCTTCAGTTTGGCAAGATTTGCACTGAATACTGAATGAAACCGCATTCTCTATTAGAAGAGACAAGCTTTTTGAGCAGATTTGGGCTTGATTTCACTTCATTTGAACAGAAGCACTATTTCAACATTACTGGACTCAGAAAGCTGTAAACTGGAATCTTGATCATTGAAGTCCTAACATTAGTTTTGTGTATATAACTTCTAACACATTAAAAACTGTCTTAACAGCACTGCAAAAACATTTCATTTCATAAGACATAAGCTTGTTTCAGTTTGGCAAGATTTTGCACTGAATTACTGAATGAAACCGCATTCTCTATTAGAGAGAAAGCTTTTCAGCAGATTTGGGCTTGATTTCACTTCATTTGAACAGAAAACACTATTTCAACATTACTGGACTCAGACAGCTGTAAACTGACAATCTTGATCATTGAAGTCCTAACATAAGTTTTGTGCATATAACTTATAACACATTAAAAACTGTCTTACAGCATTGCAGAAAACATTGTACTTCATAAGGCATAAGCTTGTTTCAGTTTTGCAAGATTTGCCACTAAATATTGAATGAAACACCTTCTCTAATAGAGAGAAAAGCTTTTGAGCAGATTTGGGCTTGATTTCACTTCATTTCAACAGAAACACTATTTCAGCATTACTGGACTTAGAAAGCTATAAACTGACAATCTTGATCATTGAAGTCCTAACATAAGTTTTTGTGCATATAACTTCTAACACATTAAAAACTGTTTTACAGCATTGCAGAAAACATTGTACTTCATAAGACATAAGCTTGTTTCAGTTTTGGCAAGATTTGCACTGAATATTGAATGAAACACCTTTATCTAATAGAGAGAAAAGCTTTTGAGCAGATTTGGGCTTGATTTCACTTCATTTCAACAGAAACACTATTTCAGCATTACTGGACTCAGAAAGCTATAAACTGACAATCTTGATCATTGAAGTCCTAACATAAGTTTTTGTGCATATAACTTCTAACACATTAAAAACTGTCTTACAGCATTGCAGAAAACATTGTACTTCATAAGACATAAGCTTGTTTCAGTTTGGCAAGATTTGCACTGAATACTGAATGAAACACCTTATCTTAATAGAGAGAAAAGCTTTTGAGCAGATTTGGGCTTGATTTCACTTCAATTCAACAGAAACACTATTTCAGCATTACTGGACTCAGAAAGCTGTAAACTGACAATCTTGATCATTGAAGTCCTAACATTAAGTTTTTGTGCATATAACTTTCTAACACATTAAAAACTGTCTTACAGCATTGCAGAAAACATTGTACTTCATAAGGCATAAGCTTGTTTCAGTTTGGCAAGATTTGCACTGAATATTGAATGAAACAGCTTTCTCTATAGAGAGAAAAGCTTTTGAGCAGATTGGGCTTGATTTCACTTCATTTGAACAGAAACACTATTTCAACATTACTGGACTCAGAAAGCTGTAAACTGACAATCTTGATCATTGCAGTCCTAACATTAGTTTTTGTGCATATAACTTCTATCACATTAAAAAACTGTCTTACAGCATTGCAGAAACATTTATTCATTAAGACATAAGCTTGTTTCAGTTTGGCAAGATTTGCACTGAATACTGAATGAAACAGCTTTCTCTAATAGAGAGAAAAGCTTTTGAGCAGATTTGGGCTTGATTTCACTTCATTTGAACAGAAACACTATTTCAGCATTACTGGACTCAGAAAGCTGTAAACTGACAATCTTGATCATTGAAGTCCTAACATAAGTTTTTGTGCATATATCTTCTAACACATTAAAAACTGTCTTACAGCATTGCAGAAAACATTGTACTTCATAAGGCATAAGCTTGTTTCAGTTTGGCAAGATTTTGCACTGAATATTGAATGAAACAGCTTTCTCTAATAGAGAGAAAAGCTTTTGAGCAGATTTGGGCTTGATTTCACTTCATTTGAACAGAAACACTATTTCAACATTACTGGACTCAGAAAGCTGTAAACTGACAATCTTGATCATTGCAGTCCTAACATTAGTTTTTGTGATATAACTTCTAACACATTAAAAACTGTCTTACAGCATTGCAGAAAACATTTTATTTCATAAGACATAAGCATGTTTCAGTTTGGCAAGATTTGCACTGAATATTGAATGAAACACCTTTCTCTAATAGAGAGAAAAGCTTTTGAGCAGATTTGGGCTTGATTTCACTTCATTTGAACAGAAACACTATTTCAGCATTACTGGACTCAGAAAGCTGTAAACTGACAATCTTGATCATTGAAGTCCTAACATTAGTTTTGTGCATATAACTTCTAACACATTAAAAACTGTCTTACAGCATTGCAGAAAACATTTTATTTCATAAGACATAAGCATGTTTCAGTTTGGCAAGATTTGCACTGAATATTGAATGAAACACCTTTCTCTAATAGAGAGAAAAGCTTTTGAGCAGATTTGGGCTTGATTTCACTTCATTTCAACAGAAACACTATTTCAAGCATTACTGGACTCAGAAAGCTGTAAACTGACAATCTTGATCATTGCAGTCCTAACATTAGTTTTTTGTGCATATAACTTCTAACACATTAAAAACTGTCTTACAGCATTGCAGAAAACATTGTACTTCATAAGCATAAGCTTGTTTCAGTTTGGCAAGATTTGCACTGAATATTGAATGAAACAGCTTTCTCTAATAGAGAGAAAAGCTTTTGAGCAGATTTGGGCTTGATTTCACTTCATTTGAACAGAAACACTATTTCAGCATTACTGGACTCAGAAAGCTGTAAACTGACAATCTTGATCATTGAAGTCCTAACATAGTTTTTGTGCATATAACTTCTAACACATTAAAAACTGTCTTACAGCATTGCAGAAAACATTTGTACTTCATAAGACATAAGCTTGTTTCAGTTTGGCAAGATTTGCACTGAATATTGAATGAAACAGCTTTCTCTAATAGAGAGAAAAGCTTTTGAGCAGATTTGGGCTTGATTTCACTTCATTTGAACAGAAACACTATTTCAACATTACTGGACTCAGAAAGCTGTAAACTGACAATCTTGATCATTGCAGTCCTAACATTAGTTTTTGTGTATATAACTTCTAACACATTAAAAACTGTCTTACAGCATTGCAGAAAACATTTTATTTCATAAGACATAAGCATGTTTCAGTTTGGCAAGATTTGCACTGAATATTGAATGAAACACCTTTCTCTAATAGAGAGAAAAGCTTTTGAGCAGATTTGGGCTTGATTTCACTTCATTTGAACAGAAACACTATTTCAGCATTACTGGACTCAGAAAGCTGTAAACTGACAATCTTGATCATTGTAGTCCTAACATTAGTTTTTGTGCATATAACTTCTAACACATTAAAAAGTGTCTTACAGCATTGCAGAAAACATTTTATTTCATAAGACATAAGCATGTTTCAGTTTGGCAAGATTTGCACTGAATATTGAATGAAACAGCTTTCTCTAATAGAGAGAAAAGCTTTTGAGCAGATTTGGGCTTGATTTCACTTCATTTCAACAGAAACACTATTTCAGCATTACTGGACTTAGAAAGCTATAAACTGACAATCTTGATCATTGAAGTCCTAACATAAGTTTTTGTGCATATAACTTCTAACACATTAAAAACTGTCTTACAGCATTGCAGAAAACATTGTACTTCATAAGACATAAGCTTGTTTCAGTTTGGCAAGATTTGCACTGAATACTGAATGAAACAGCTTTATCTAATAGAGAGAAAAGCTTTTGAGCAGATGTGGGCTTGATTTCACTTCATTTCAACAGAAACACTATTTCAGCATTACTGGACTCAGAAAGCTATAAACTGACAATCTTGATCATTGAAGTCCTAACATAAGTTTTTGTGCATATAACTTCTAACACATTAAAAACTGTCTTACAGCATTGCAGAAAACATTGTACTTCATAAGACATAAGCTTGTTTCAGTTTGGCAAGATTTGCAGTGAATACTGAATGAAACAGAATTTATCTAATAGAGAGAAAAGCTTTTGAGCAGATTTGGGCTTGATTTCACTTCATTTCAACAGAAACACTATTTCAGCATTACTGGACTCAGAAAGCTGTAAACTGACAATCTTGATCATTGAAGTCCTAACATAAGTTTTTGTGCATATAACTTCTAACACATTAAAAACTGTCTTACAGCATTGCAGAAAACATTGTACTTCATAAGGCATAAGCTTGTTTCAGTTTGGCAAGATTTGCACTGAATATTGAATGAAACAGCTTTCTCTATTAGAGAGAAAAGCTTTTGAGCAGATTTGGGCTTGATTTCACTTCATTTGAACAGAAACACTATTTCAACATTACTGGACTCAGAAAGCTGTAAACTGACAATCTTGATCATTGCAGTCCTAACATTAGTTTTTGTGTATATAACTTCTATCACATTAAAAACTGTCTTACAGCATTGCAGAAAACATTTTATTTCATAAGACATAAGCTTGTTTCAGTTTGGCAAGATTTGCACTGAATACTGAATGAAACAGCTTTCTCTAATAGAGAGAAAAGCTTTTGAGCAGATTTGGGCTTGATTTCACTTCATTTGAACAGAAACACTATTTCAGCATTACTGGACTCAGAAAGCTGTAAACTGACAATCTTGATCATTGAAGTCCTAACATAAGTTTTTGTGCATATAACTTCTAACACATTAAAAACTGTCTTACAGCATTGCAGAAAACATTGTACTTCATAAGGCATAAGCTTGTTTCAGTTTGGCAAGATTTGCACTGAATACTGAATGAAACAGCTTTCTCTAATAGAGAGAAAAGCTTTTGAGCAGATTTGGGCTTGATTTCACTTCATTTGAACAGAAAACACTATTTCAGCATTACTGGACTCAGAAAGCTGTAAACTGACAATCTTGATCATTGAAGTCCTAACATAAATTTTTGTGCATATAACTTCTAACACATTAAAAACTGTCTTACAGCATTGCAGAAAACATTGTACTTCATAAGGCATAAGCTTGTTTCAGTTTGGCAAGATTTGCACTGAATACTGAATGAAACAGCTTTATCTAATAGAGAGAAAAGCTTTTGAGCAGATTTGGGCTTGATTTCACTTCATTTCAACAGAAACACTATTTCAGCATTACTGGACTCAGAAAGCTATAAACTGACAATCTTGATCATTGAAGTCCTAACATAAGTTTTTGTGCATATAACTTCTAACACATTAAAAACTGTCTTACAGCATTGCAGAAAACATTTACTTCATAAGACATAAGCTTGTTTCAGTTTGGCAAGATTTGCACTGAATACTGAATGAAACAGCTTTATCTAATAGAGAGAAAAGCTTTTGAGCAGATTTGGGCTTGATTTCACTTCATTTCAACAGAAACACTATTTCAGCATTACTGGACTCAGAAAGCTGTAAACTGACAATCTTGATCATTGAAGTCCTAACATAAGTTTTTGTGCATATAACTTCTAACACATTAAAAACTGTCTTACAGCATTGCAGAAAACATTGTACTTCATAAGGCATAAGCTTGTTTCAGTTTGGCAAGATTTGCACTGAATATTGAATGAAACAGCTTTCTCTTATAGAGAGAAAAGCTTTTGAGCAGATTTGGGCTTGATTTCACTTCATTTGAACAGAAACACTATTTCAACATTACTGGACTCAGAAAGCTGTAAACTGACAATCTTGATCATTGCAGTCCTAACATTAGTTTTTGTGCATATAACTTCTAACACATTAAAAACTGTCTTACAGCATTGCAGAAAACATTGTACTTCATAAGGCATAAGCTTGTTTCAGTTTGGCAAGATTTGCACTGAATATTGAATGAAACAGCTTTCTCTAATAGAGAGAAAAGCTTTTGAGCAGATTTGGGCTTGATTTCACTTCATTTGAACAGAAACACTATTTCAGCATTACTGGACTCAGAAAGCTGTAAACTGACAATCTTGATCATTGAAGTCCTAACATTAGTTTTTGTGCATATAACTTCTAACACATTAAAAACTGTCTTACAGCATTGCAGAAAACATTTTACTTCATAAGACATAAGCATGTTTCAGTTTGGCAAGATTTGCACTGAATATGAATGAAACAGCTTTCTCTAATAGAGAGAAAAGCTTTTGAGCAGATTTGGGCTTGATTTCACTTCATTTGAACAGAAACACTATTTCAGCATTACTGGACTCAGAAAGCTGTAAACTGACAATCTTGATCATTGAAGTCCTAACATTAGTTTTTGTGCATATAACTTCTAACACATTAAAAACTGTCTTACAGCATTGCAGAAAACATTTATTTCATAAGACATAAGCATGTTTCAGTTTGGCAAGATTTGCACTGAATATTGAATGAAACAGCTTTCTCTAATAGAGAGAAAAGCTTTTGAGCAGATTTGGGCTTGATTTCACTTCATTTGAACAGAAACACTATTTCAGCATTACTGGACTCAGAAAGCTGTAAACTGACAATCTTGATCATTGCAGTCCTAACATTAGTTTTTGTGTATATAACTTCTAACACATTAAAAACTGTCTTACAGCATTGCAGAAAACATTTTATTTCATAAGACATAAGCATGTTTCAGTTTGGCAAGATTTGCACTGAATACTGAATGAAACCGCATTCTCTAATAGAGAGAAAAGCTTTTGAGCAGATTTGGGCTTGATTTCACTTCATTTGAACAGAAACACTATTTCAACATTACTGGACTCAGAAAGCTGTAAACTGGACAATCTTGATCATTGAAGTCCTAACATTAGTTTTTGTGTATATAACTTCTAACACATTAAAAACTGTCTTACAGCATGCAGAAAAACATTTTATTTCATAAGACATAAGCTTGTTTCAGTTTGGCAAGATTTGCACTGAATACTGAATGAAACCGCATTCTCTATTAGAGAGAAAAGCTTTTGAGCAGATTTGGGCTTGATTTCACTTCATTTGAACAGAAACACTATTTCAACATTACTGGACTCAGAAAGCTGTAAACTGACAATCTTGATCATTGAAGTCCTAACATAAGTTTTTGTGCATATAACTTCTAACACATTAAAAACTGTCTTACAGCATTGCAGAAAACATTGTACTTCATAAGGCATAAGCTTGTTTCAGTTTGGCAAGATTTGCACTGAATATTGAATGAAACACTTTCTCTAATAGAGAGAAAAGCTTTTGAGCAGATTTGGGCTTGATTTCACTTCATTTCAACAGAAACACTATTTCAGCATTACTGGACTCAGAAAGCTGTAAACTGACAATCTTGATCATTGAAGTCCTAACATAAGTTTTTGTGCATATAACTTCTAACACATTAAAAACTGTCTTACAGCATTGCAGAAAACATTGTACTTCATAAGACATAAGCTTGTTTCAGTTTGGCAAGATTTGCACTGAATATTGAATGAAACAGCTTTCTCTAATAGAGAGAAAAGCTTTTGAGCAGATTTGGGCTTGATTTCACTTCATTTCAACAGAAACACTATTTCAGCATTACTGGACTCAGAAAGCTGTAAACTGACAATCTTGATCATTGAAGTCCTAACATAAGTTTTTGTGCATATAACTTCTAACACATTAAAAACTGTCTTACAGCATTGCAGAAAACATTGTACTTCATAAGGCATAAGCTTGTTTCAGTTTGGCAAGATTTGCACTGAATACTGAATGAAACAGCTTTCTCTAATAGAGAGAAAAGCTTTTGAGCAGATTTGGGCTTGATTTCACTTCATTTGAACAGAAACACTATTTCAACATTACTGGACTCAGAAAGCTGTAAACTGACAATCTTGATCATTGAAGTCCTAACATAAGTTTTTGTGCATATAACTTCTAACACATTAAAAACTGTCTTACAGCATTGCAGAAAAACATTTATTTCATAAGACATAAGCTTGTTTCAGTTTGGCAAGATTTGCACTGAATATTGAATGAAACAGCTTTCTCTATTAGAGAGAAAAGCTTTTGAGCAGATTTGGGCTTGATTTCACTTCATTTGAACAGAAACACTATTTCAACATTACTGGACTCAGAAAGCTGTAAACTGACAATCTTGATCATTGCAGTCCTAACATTAGTTTTTGTGCATATAACTTCTAACACATTAAAAACTGTCTTACAGCATTGCAGAAAACATTGTACTTCATAAGGCATAAGCTTGTTTCAGTTTGCAAGATTTGCACTGAATATTGAATGAAACAGCTTTCTCTAATAGAGAGAAAAGCTTTTGAGCAGATTTGGGCTTGATTTCACTTCATTTGAACAGAAACACTATTTCAGCATTACTGGACTCAGAAAGCTGTAAACTGACAATCTTGATCATTGAAGTCCTAACATAAGTTTTTGTGCATATAACTTCTAACACATTAAAAACTGTCTTACAGCATTGCAGAAAACATTGTACTTCATAAGACATAAGCTTGTTTCAGTTTGGCAAGATTTGCACTGAATATTGAATGAAACAGCTTTCTCTAATAGAGAGAAAAGCTTTTGAGCAGATTTGGGCTTGATTTCACTTCATTTGAACAGAAACACTATTTCAGCATTACTGGACTCAGAAAGCTGTAAACTGACAATCTTGATCATTGAAGTCCTAACATTAGTTTTTGTGCATATAACTTCTAACACATTAAAAACTGTCTTACAGCATTGCAGAAAACATTTTATTTCATAAGACATAAGCATGTTTCAGTTTGGCAAGATTTGCACTGAATACTGAATGAAACAGCTTTCTCTAATAGAGAGAAAAGCTTTTGAGCAGATTTGGGCTTGATTTCACTTCATTTCAACAGAAACACTATTTCAGCATTACTGGACTCAGAAAGCTGTAAACTGACAATCTTGATCATTGAAGTCCTAACATAAGTTTTTGTGCATATAACTTCTAACACATTAAAAACTGTCTTACAGCATTGCAGAAAACATTTTATTTCATAAGACATAAGCTTGTTTCAGTTTGGCAAGATTTGCACTGAATATTGAATGAAACAGCTTTCTCTAATAGAGAGAAAAGCTTTTGAGCAGATTTGGGCTTGATTTCACTTCATTTGAACAGAAACACTATTTCAACATTACTGGACTCAGAAAGCTGTAAACTGACAATCTTGATCATTGCAGTCCTAACATTAGTTTTTGTGCATATAACTTCTAACACATTAAAAACTGTCTTACAGCATTGCAGAAAACATTGTACTTTCATAAGACATAAGCTTGTTTCAGTTTGGCAAGATTTGCACTGAATACTGAATGAAACAGCTTTCTCTAATAGAGAGAAAAGCTTTTGAGCAGATTTGGGCTTGATTTCACTTCATTTGAACAGAAACACTATTTCAGCATTACTGGACTCAGAAAGCTGTAAACTGACAATCTTGATCATTGAAGTCCTAACATTAAGTTTTTGTGCATATAACTTCTAACACATTAAAAACTGTCTTACAGCATTGCAGAAAACATTTTATTTCATAAGACATAAGCATGTTTCAGTTTGGCAAGATTTGCACTGAATATTGAATGAAACACCTTTCTCTAATAGAGAGAAAAGCTTTTGAGCAGATTTGGGCTTGATTTCACTTCATTTCAACAGAAACACTATTTCAACATTACTGGACTCAGAAAGCTGTAAACTGACAATCTTGATCATTGCAGTCCTAACATTAGTTTTTGTGCATATAACTTCTAACACATTAAAAACTGTCTTACAGCATTGCAGAAAACATTGTACTTCATAAGGCATAAGCTTGTTTCAGTTTGGCAAGATTTGCACTGAATATTGAATGAAACAGCTTTCTCTAATAGAGAGAAAAGCTTTTGAGCAGATTTGGGCTTGATTTCACTTCATTTGAACAGAAACACTATTTCAGCATTACTGGACTCAGAAAGCTGTAAACTGACAATCTTGATCATTGCAGTCCTAACATTAGTTTTTGTGTATATAACTTCTAACACATTAAAAACTGTCTTACAGCATTGCAGAAAACATTGTATTTCATATGGCATAAGCATCTATCAGTTTGGCAAGATTTGCACTGAATACTGAATGAAACCGCATTCTCTATTAGAGAGACAAGCTTTTGAGCAGATTTGGGCTTGATTTCACTTCATTTGAACAGAAGCACTATTTCAACATTACTGGACTCAGAAAGCTGTAAACTGGGAATCTTGATCATTGAAGTCCTAACATTAGTTTTTGTGTATATAACTTCTAACACATTAAAAACTGTCTTGCAGTACTGCAAAAAACATTTCATTTCATAAGACATAAGCTTGTTTCAGTTTGGCAAGATTTGCACTGAATACTGAATGAAACCGCTTTCTCTATTAGAGAGAAAAGCTTTTGAGCAGATTTGGGCTTGATTTCACTTCATTTGAACAGAAACACTATTTCAACATTACTGGACTCAGACAGCTGTAAACTGACAATCTTGATCATTGAAGTCCTAACATTAGTTTTTGTGTATATAACTTCTAACACATTAAAAACTGTCTTACAGCACTGCAAAAAACATTTCATTTCATAAGACATAAGCTTGTTTCAGTTTGGCAAGATTTGCACTGAATACTGAATGAAACCGCATTCTCTATTAGAGAGAAAAGCTTTTGAGCAGATTTGGGCTTGATTTCACTTCATTTGAACAGAAACACTATTTCAGCATTACTGGACTCAGAAAGCTGTAAACTGACAATCTTGATCATTGAAGTCCTAACATAAGTTTTTGTGCATATAACTTCTAACACATTAAAAACTGTCTTACAGCATTGCAGAAAACATTGTACTTCATAAGGCATAAGCTTGTTTCAGTTTGGCAAGATTTGCACTGAATACTGAATGAAACAGCTTTATCTAATAGAGAGAAAAGCTTTTGAGCAGATTTGGGCTTGATTTCACTTCATTTCAACAGAAACACTATTTCAGCATTACTGGACTCAGAAAGCTGTAAACTGACAATCTTGATCATTGAAGTCCTAACATAAGTTTTTGTGCATATAACTTCTAACACATTAAAAACTGTCTTACAGCATTGCAGAAAACATTGTACTTCATAAGACATAAGCTTGTTTCAGTTTGGCAAGATTTGCACTGAATACTGAATGAAACAGCTTTATCTAATAGAGAGAAAAGCTTTTGAGCAGATTTGGGCTTGATTTCACTTCATTTCAACAGAAACACTATTTCAGCATTACTGGACTCAGAAAGCTATAAACTGACAATCTTGATCATTGAAGTCCTAACATAAGTTTTTGTGCATATAACTTCTAACACATTAAAAACTGTCTTACAGCATTGCAGAAAACATTGTACTTCATAAGACATAAGCTTGTTTCAGTTTGGCAAGATTTGCACTGAATACTGAATGAAACAGCTTTATCTAATAGAGAGAAAAGCTTTTGAGCAGATTTGGGCTTGATTTCACTTCATTTCAACAGAAACACTATTTCAGCATTACTGGACTCAGAAAGCTGTAAACTGACAATCTTGATCATTGAAGTTCTAACATAAGTTTTTGTGCATATAACTTCTAACACATTAAAAACTGTCTTACAGCATTGCAGAAAACATTGTACTTCATAAGGCATAAGCTTGTTTCAGTTTGGCAAGATTTGCACTGAATATTGAATGAAACAGCTTTCTCTAATAGAGAGAAAAGCTTTTGAGCAGATTTGGGCTTGATTTCACTTCATTTCAACAGAAACACTATTTCAGCATTACTGGACTCAGAAAGCTATAAACTGACAATCTTGATCATTGAAGTCCTAACATAAGTTTTTGTGCATATAACTTCTAACACATTAAATACTGTCTTACAGCATTGCAGAAAACATTGTACTTCATAAGACATAAGCTTGTTTCAGTTTGGCAAGATTTGCACTGAATACTGAATGAAACAGCTTTATCTAATAGAGAGAAAAGCTTTTGAGCAGATTTGGGCTTGATTTCACTTCATTTGAACAGAAACACTATTTCAACATTACTGTACTCAGAAAGCTGTAAACTGACAATCTTGATCATTGCAGTCCTAACATTAGTTCCTTTTCGGGAACTCGAGCTGCGTCGATAACGCTTTGGGGAACGTCCCTGACGAGACCGGCTCTGAACATCGTGTGCAATCTGTCCAATGGACGGGCGTGACGTCACGGGCAGGGTGACGTAGCGACCAGGAAGCTATATAAGCACGTGCCGTGCAGCTGGCTTCAGCTTCGCTCTGTCAGCAAGCGCTCTGTGTGTGCATGTCAAAAGTCTGTCCCGTTGGTCCTATTTATTGTTGTCTGTCCCTAGCCATTAAAAGATCGCTAAAACAGCTCAATATGCCAAAAGTAAAAGCATAGACCAACATATTAAGGGCGATTCCAAGCCACGTTATAGATTGTGTGTTCCTCCCTGCCCTCGCTACATTACGAGTGGGGATACACACGGTGTGTGCGTGGCTTGCCTGGGATCGAAGCACGCTCAGTCAGCTCTCGAGGGGGCCGACTGCCCGCATTGTGAACGATAGTGACAATGCGGACGCTTCGATCCCGGAGGGCTCTCTTCGAGAAGTGAGCCTTCGCCAGCGTTCCTCGCGATGCCGGTTCCGCTTTCGCCGAGGCGAAGCCGCGCCGGCATTCGTTGGGTTCGCGGATCGATCTGCTGGAAGGAATGGAGACGGGCACGTCCTTATCTCCTACCTTATCCACCAGATCTGCCTGATTCCGGGGTTCGGAAGCCCGAGCTTCGGTTCTTCCCCCCCGAGCATCGGGCTTGACGCTCTGCCTTTCTTTCTCCGAGGAGATTGACACGGAGGGCGTTGGCGAGCTGTAGTTGCACAAACATAAAGGTTGCATAAGCACAGTATAAAACAAACAGTGTTATGCCTTATACGGGTAGTGTTAATGAGCAGCTATTTTATCTCTGAGGGGATTAATATTGTTTGTGTGACTAAGCTGTTAGCGCGCTGTCGAGGCAACGCGTGGATTACATCATTTTCAGTTTGATGTGAATTTTTACATACCCGACCGCGTGTCTGGTTATTTAAACTCCATTTAATAAGCAGGAGTTAGTTCTACCACTTCAATGTGTACTTATCGCAATCTAGACCGTGTCTACTTGTCTGATTGTTTGATTAATTTAAATTCTGAGGAATTTAATGACATTGAGAACTCAATATAGCACTACAATGTGTACTTTATCACAATCTAGACCGTGTTTACTTGTCTGATTGTTTGATTATTTTAAATTCTGAGGAATTTAACGACATTGAGAAGTCAATATATCTCTACAATATGTACTTTATCACAATCCAGACCGTGTTTACTTGTCTGATTGTTGAATTGCATTAGATTCTGAGGAATCTAATGACCGTTATCTAACTTCAAGGAGTTCAATATATCACTTCAATGTGAATTTATCTCAATCCAGACCGTGTCTACTTGTCTGATTGTTTGATTGCATTAAATTCTGAGGAATATAATGACATTTTATTTGACTCATGAAGTTAGATGTACTGGAGGGACTGCTGGGCAGGAGCAGCCCCCTCCACGTACAAACAGAGTGTTGCCGCCCGTGTTCCCCGCTTAAGGAAACGGGACCAGAGGCTGAAGCAACGCTCTGGGCCAGTGACTTCCCAGTCTAGTCTGTAAGAGCAGACTGGGAGTTCAACGGCCAAAAAGTCCTGACGCATTTCAGTCACGACTACAGAGGGCGGCCCCTACTGGGGTAGAGCGGTGTCCACCTCATTACACGGTGCCCGTCTCACCTCAGTGCCCTCGGGAGGTGGGTCTGCCAACCCTGCCAGAGTTTCAGGGTGCAGCGACTTCCAGCGAGCACTGCTCTCAGTTATTTCCGCCCGTGAGCGTAGCGGAGCTGAGACGCTCGCCGCCCCTTCGGGGGCCTCTTACACCAGAGGTCAGTCTCGAGAGACTGATTCCCTTAGTACATCAGTTAGCAGCGTGAAAACTACTGCCAAATGTATCTCAATGGGTCCCGCTGACATTCAATGGGTTACACCGACAGTAGTCGGCCCCCAGCAGGCTCTGGTGATGGAACAAGAAGTGAATACCCTATTAAGGAAGGCGGCCATCGAGGTGGTCCCTCCTCTAGACAGGGAATCCGGGTTTTACAGCCGGTATTTCATAGTTCCAAAGAAGGATGGTGGAGGTTGCGTCCGATCTTTGACTTACGTCATCCAAACCTCTCAGTTATGTCACTGAAGTTTAAAATGCTCACTGTCAAACAGGATGTAGCCCAAATCAGATCCGAGGACTGGTTTGTCGCAATAGATCTCAAAGACGCATACTTCCACAATTCCATCCTTCCACAACACAGGAAGTCTCTAAGGGTCGCTTTCAGGGGCAAAGCCTACCAATATCGAGCACTTCCCTTCGGCCTTGCACTCTCACCCCGCAAAATGTGTAGATGCGGCTCTGGTATCCCTCCGTACGCAGGGCATCCGCATTCTAAATTGTATCGACAATTGCTTGATTCTAGCTCAATTAGAGCAGATGGCGGTTCGACATCGAGGTGTCGTTCTCGCCCATATGGGGGAGCCGGGTTTGAGACTGAATGCCAAGAAGAGTGTACTTTCTCCAGTTCAGAGAACCACCTATCTAGGCGTAGTATGGAATTCGACCACGATGCAGGCACGTATGTCTCCTGCTCGGATCGAGTCGATCCTCACATCAGTCAAGAGAGTCAAAGATGGCCAGTCACTCACTGTCAAGCAGTCTCAGAGACTGCTAGGGCTCATGGCAGCTGCGTCCAACGGGATACCTTTTGGCCTGCTGCACATGAGGCCCCTACAGTGGTGGCTCAAGACCAAGGGGTTTTGCCCGAGGGGAAATCCTTTCCGATCTATTCAGGTCACGCGGCGATGCCTTCGTGCCTTAGACATATGGAAGAAACCTTGGGTCTTGAATCAGGGCCCGGTGTTGGGAGCTCTTGGTCGCCGTGTAACGCTAGCGACAGACGTGTCCCTCACCGGTTAGGGTGCGGTCATGAGTGGCCACCCTGCCCGCGGTCTGTGGAGCGGTCGCCATCTGACATGGCATACCAGTTGTCTAAAGATGCTAGCTGTGCATCGAGCATTAAAATATTTCCTCCCAGACCTGAGAGGTCACCATGTGTTGGGGCGCACCGACAACACATTGGCGATCTCTTATATCAGTCACCAGAGAGATCGGCATCCATGCCCCTTGTACAAGCTGGCACATCAGATCCTTCTGTTGTCCCAGGACAAACTCCTCTTGTCCAGAGCAGTGTATATTCCTGGGAGATTGACTGTGGGAGCAGACGTACTGTCGAGACAGGGGCCGAGACCCGGGGGCTTCACCCCAAAGTGGTGAAGTAGATATGGAGAGTTTTCTTGGACCTCTTTGCGACTCAAGAGATATCGCAATGTCCCCTCTGTTTCTCTCTAGTTCATCCAGCTCCTCTGGGACTGGACGCTATGGTACAGGACCTGGCCGAGGCTTCGTCTGTACGCTTTTCCCCCTATCGCTCTGCTCCCGGGAGTTCTGGCGAGAAGTACGCCGGGACGGGGTCCGTCTGTTGTTATTAGCCCCGTTCTGGCCGAGCCCAGTATGGCTCGCAGATCTGATCTCTCTCCTCGACGGCTCTCCATGGCGTGATTCCGATCAGGACAGATCTGCTCTCTCAGGCGTAGGGCAATTTATTCACCCTCGCCCGGAGTCGTCAAGCTGTGGGTGTGGCCCCTGAGGGGGCACAACTGTTAGCAGCTGGTCTCTCAACTGAGGTTGTTGAGGACCCTCCTCCCAATCCAGAGCTCCCTCTACGAGGAAACTGTACGCCCTGAAGTGGTCATTCTTTACTTCATGGTGCAGAGATCGCCACCTTGACCCTGTTAACTGCCCAGTTGGTACAGTTCTGGAGTTCTTACAAGCTAGGCTCTCTGCGGGGTTATCCACTCCACCTTAAAGGTGTACGTGGCGGCCATAAGCTGCTTTCCATGTCCCTTTCAAATGATTCAGTCAGTGGTAGACACCCCATAGTTACAGTTTCCTCCGAGGTGCACTGAGGCTGAAGACCTCCAGTACGGTCCCGTATTCCCCCCATGGGATTGGTTGTGGTTCTAGAGGCTACTTTGTAAAGCTCCATTCGAGCTAATACAAGATATCATCAGATAGACATCTGACACTTGAAAACTGCCCTGCCTACTGGCAATCACCCTCGCTAAAACGAGTTGGAGATCTCCAGGCCCTTTCGGTGGCCCTACTTATTTAGACTTTGCCCCTGGTATGGCAAAAGCATTCTTATACCCTCGAGCGGGTTATGTTCAAAGGTTCCCTCTGTTACACCCACAGCCTGTCGTTACTGCAGGCCTTTCTGTCCTCCTCCCTTTCGGGAGCCAGACCAAGAGAAGCTAAACTGTGTGGTTGTCCAGTTCGAGGACTGGACGCATACGTCCCACAAGCTGCTGTGGAGAAAACCTGACCATTGCTTGCTTGCTATGGTCCTCCTAAAAAGGGTCCCTGCCTCTAAGCAGACCCTTAGTCCGTTGGATAGTCGAGGCTATCAACGACTCCTATGAGCCTCTGGTCTTCCCCCCCTCTCTTTGGGGCCAAGGCTCACTCTACTCTGGGTAGGCGGCCTCCAAGGCCTTCTCAGCAGGTGTGTCCCTCTTGGCACATCTGCAACGCTGCGGGGTGGTCCACGCCCTCTACATTTGTCAGATTCTACGATCTTGATATGCGAGCCGCTCCGGGCTCTTCTTCTGTTCTCGCGCTCAGCTGTGCTCTTCGACACACACTAGGCAGGGATTTGGTAGTCTGGCAGCTTGGCAGCACTTCGTTCCCCAAAGCGTTATCGACGCAGCTCGAGTTCCCGAAAAGAACGTCCCAAGGTTACGCATGTAACCCTAGTTCCTTGAGGGAACGAGACGCTGCGTCGCAGAGCCATACTCCCGGCACCCCTGCCGGCGCTTGCTTCCCTACTCGAAGCTGAAGCAGCCAGCTGCACGGCCACGTGCTTATATAGCTTCCTGGTCGCTACGTCACCCTGCCCGTGACGTCACGCCCGTCCATTGGACAGATTGCACACGATGTTTCAGAAGCCGGTCTCGTCAGGGACGTTCCCCCAAAGCGTTATCGACGCAGCGTCTCGTTCCCTCAAGGAACTAGGGTTACATGC
>NW_020523272.1:0-29957 GCF_003368295.1 Carassius auratus | reverse complement strand
AAAACTAACATTGCCTTAAATCAGATGCTTTTTTGTTACAAATGTTCCAGTCTTTGATTATATTCCCTTATGATTTCTCATTAATCTTAAAATGGATATTTAGATAATTTAAATTATATGTATTTGAATGTATTTTTTAACATTGTTTTAACTTTGTTCATTGTTTGTTCTTTTACAGATGGCGAATGCTCAGCAAGAACAAATTAAACAGGAGAAAACAATTCTCCAGCAGACATTTATGTCAGAAAAGGAGATGCTCCTGAAGAAGGAAAAGCAAATTGAGGATGAAAAGAAGAAGTTGGAGAGCCAATTTGAAGAAGAGGTCAAAAAGTCAAAAGCACTTAAGGATGAGCAGGAACGTCAAAGAAAACAAATGGAGGACGATAAGATTAAACTGAAGGCCACTATGGATGCTGCTCTGATAAAACAAAAAGAGGCTGAACAGGAGATGCTCAACAAGCAGAAAGAGATGCAAGAACTTGAAAGGAAAAGGCTTGAACAAGAAAGGGTTCTTGCTGAGGAAAACCAGAAACTGCGTGAGAAACTTCAGCAGCTTGAAGTTGCTCAAAAAATCACCCAGGAGATTCACATCCAGACAGAATGCAAAAAAGTCCTCAATGGTCAAAGTATTTCTGATGAAGTTGACAGCACACATGGCTTCTCTCCATTATCATTTGATGGCATTCGTGAGAAGGTGCCCGCAAGAGTAGACTTTTTGAAACAGGACTTTTTAAGCAAAAATGGATTATGATAAGCTCCAGAGTGGTGACACCACAGTTGAAGAACTCAGTAAGACAGACAAACTTAAAACAGTTCTTCAGGGGCAAGAACTGCATTGGTGGCCTGCTGGTGCATCCAAATCAAAAAATGCCCATCTATCAAGCTGTCAAGGAGAAAAAGATTGCTCCTGGGACAGGGCTAGTGCTGCTGGAGGCACAGGCTGCTTCTGGATACATAATAGACCCAATTAAAAACAAAAAACTCTCTGTCAATGAGGCAGTTAAAGAGGGGCTAATTGGACCTGAACTTCATAACAAGATGCTGTCTGCAGAGAGAGCTGTCACTGGCTACAAAGATCCATACACAGAGGCAAAGATCTCCCTCTTTGAAGCTATGAAGAAGGGTCTCATTGGGGAGGATCATGCCATCAGGTTGCTTGAGGCTCAGATAGCAACAGGTGGCATTATTGATCCAGTCAATAGTCATCGTGTGCCTAATGAAATAGCTTATAAGCAGGGACAGTTTGATGCAGCCACTTATAAAATAATACAAAATCCAACAGATGATGTCAAGGGATTCTATGATCCAAACACCCAAGAAAATCTGTTGTACCAACAGCTACTAGAAAGATGTGTCACTGATCCAGGAACAGGACTTCTACTTTTGCCCATTTCTGAGGAGGCTGCTTCAAAATGCCAGGATATTCACAGATGAGGAAACAAGAGATGTGTTTGACAAGACAACAGTGTCTGTGCCATTCGGCCGTTTTAAAGGAAAGACTGTGACCATATGGGAGATTATAAACTCTGAGTACTTCACAGAAGACCAGAAAAAGATCTTATCCGCCAGTACAAAACAGGGAAAATTACAGTTGAAAAGATAATCAAAATTGTTCTAACTGTGGCAGAGGAAAAGAGAAAAGAATGAGCTTGCCTTTGATGGCCTGAGAGCACCTGTACCTGCTTCAAAACTTCTTGAATCAAAAGTTATTGACAAAGATCTCTATAACAAGTTGCAGAAAGGACAAATGCTGGTAAAAGACGCTGTCTGAGATGGAGCATGTGCGCAATGCTTTGAAAGGCTCTAACTGCATTGCTGGAGTAATTATATGACTCAACCAAACAAACAATGTCCCTTTATGATGCCCTGAAAGAGAACATGATGAGACATGGACCTGCTCTTAATCTCTTGGAAGCACAAGCTGCCACGGGATATATCATAGATCCTGTTAAAAACCAAAAACTTACAGTAGATGAGGCTGTCAAAGCAGGGGTTGTTTGGTCCAGAACTTCATGAAAAACTACTGTCTGCAGAGAGAGCTGTCACTGGCTATAAAAGATCCTTACACTGGAAAAACCCATTTCTCTGTTTGAGGCTATGAAGAAAGACCTGATCATGAAGGAACAAGGAATTCGACTGCTTGATGCACAACTGGCAACAGGAGGCATTATTGATCCTGTTCAAAGTCACCGTATTCCACATGACATTGCCTGTGCAAAGGCCTGCTTTGATGATGCAACCCAGAAGTTTTTGAGTAGCCCAAGTGATGAAGTTAAGGGATACTTTGACCCAAACACTCAGGAATATCTCACATATCTACAGCTTTACAAACGATGTGTTACTGACAAAAAGACTGGCCTTCACCTTCTGCCTTTGTCTGAACAAGCTATCAATGCCAAAGAGGAGATGAAGTACACTGATGCCCAGACCAAAGACACAATGAATCAGGCAACTGTTGAACTTCAGAGTGGACCATTCAAAGGGAGAAAAGTTACCTTATGGGAGCTCATTTACTCTGACTATATCACTGAAGAGCAAAGGCTTGACTTAATAAGGCAATACAGATCTGGGAAAATGACCATTGAGAAGATTATAAAGGTTTTAATTGAAATTGTTACTAAGAAAGATGCAAAGAAACAAGAAGAGGGATGCTTTAAGGGACTCAGGGCACCAGTTACAGGCCAAGTCATTATTTGACTCTAAAATCATTGATAAGTCTACCTATGATTTGCTGGAACAAGGTAAAAACACTCCAAAAGAGGTCAGCAAAAATGCTTCAGTCAATAAGTATCTCCAAGGCTCTGAAAGCATTGCTGGACTTTACCTTGAGCCTACAAAAGAGAAAGTTAGCATCTACCAAGCAATGAAAATGAAATTCCTCAGACAGAACACAGGTATTGCCTTGCTTGAAGCTCAAGCTGCCACAGGATTTATTGTGGATCCATCAAGAAATGAATGTCTCACTGTGGATGATGCTGTTAAAGCAGGACTTGTTGGCCCAGAGCTTCATGAGAAACTTCTCTCTGCTGAAAAAGCTGTCACTGGATATAAAGACCCATTCACAGGCAATAAGATCTCCCTATATCAAGCCATGGACAAGGACCTCATCCCCAAAGAACATGCTATGCCTCTCTTGAGGCACAACTGGCATCTGGTGGAATTATTGATCCAGTAAACAGTCATCGTATTCCTGTTGAGAATGCAATCCAGCGTGGATATGTTACCAAACAGCTGGCCAGCAGCATTGCTGAAAGCACAGTACTTCTCTGACCCTGCATCTGATGAGAACGTATCATACAAACAGTTGAAAGACAAGTGCATGGCAGATCCTGAAACAGGCTTACATCTACTAAAGCTGTCCAAACCACAGGCCCAACGGTTGTGGAGAAAACATACCTTTACAGTGAAGAACAAACCCAGAGTGATCTATCCAATACCCAGATTGACCTACCCATTGAGAGTCAGGGCTCTATGTCTCTCTGGGATGTTATGAATTCAAATCTACTACCTGAAGATCAGAGGGCTCGGCTTCTAGAAGAATATCGTTCTGGCAACATAACAAAGGAACGAATGATTATCATTATAATTGAGATTCTGGAGCAGAGAGAAATCATTACAGGGAGGAGCACCCAGACCAGCAGCACAAGCAGACGTCAAATAACTATTGAAGATCTCTACAATGCCCGTATCATCGACCTTGAGACTTACAACCTTCTGAAGAAAGAGAATAAGACCATGCGTGATGTCATGGAGATGCAAAGAGTCAAGCAATATTTGTATGGAACTGGCTGTGTTGCTGGTGTGGTTACTGATTCAAATTCCAAGATGAGCATTTATCAAGCAATGAAGAGAGAGCTGATGAAGCAAGAAATTGCAATGGCCCTCTTGGAAGCTCAAGCAGCCACTGGATTCATTATTGATCCTGTCAGGAATGAAATGCTCACTGTAGATGAAGCAGTGCGTAAAGGCGTGGTGGGCCCAGAACTTCATGATAAGCTCCTGTCTGCAGAGAGAGCAGTCACTGGCTATAAGGATCCATATAGTGGAAAGGTAATCTCCCTCTTTCAAGCAATGAAAAAGGATCTTATCCCAGAGGACTATGCCCTAAGGCTTCTTGAAGCTCAAACAGCAACAGGCGGTATCATTGATCCAGAATATAACTTCCATTTGCCAACAGAGATTGCCACACAACGTGGATATATTAATAAAGAGACAAATGAAAGATCTCCGATGAGTTTAAGGGATTCGTAGACCCACTGAATGATGAAAAAGTTTCATATTCTCAGCTCCTGAAAAGATGCAAGATAGACAAAGATGGGCAATATCTGTTGTCTCTAGGAGCCAAAAGATTGCTCTTCAAAGGACTCAGAAAAGAAATAACAATAGAAGAGTTATTCCGCTCAAAAATCATTGATGAACAAACAGTCAGCAAGCTTAATGAAGGACTCCTAAACAGTGGAGGAGGTGAGCAATAGCTTGCGAAAATATCTTGAGGGCTCAAGCTGTATTGCCGGCGTGTTTGTGGAGTCTACTAAAGACAGACTATCTATCTACCAAGCCATGAAAAAGAATATGATCAGACCAGGCACTGCTTTTGAGTTGCTGGAAGCTCAAGCAGCTACAGGTTATATCATTGACCCTATCAAGAACCTAAAGTTAACTGTAAATGAAGCAGTCAAGATGGGAATTGTCGGTCCAGAGTTCAAAGATAAACTCCTGTCTGCTGAGAGGGCTGTGACTGGCTATAGAGATCCTTATACAGGCAAAATGATCTCCCTGTTCCAGGCTATGAAAAAGGGTCTGATTTTGAGAGACCATGGAATTCGTCTTCTCGAAGCCCAGATTGCTACTGGAGGAATCATTGACCCAGAGCAGAGTCATCGATTGCCAGTTGAAGTTGCCTACAACCGAGGCTTTTTCGATGAGGAGATGAATGAGATCCTCAGTGACCCATCGGATGACACCAAGGGCTTCTTTGACCCAAACACAGAGGAGAATCTCACCTACTTGCAACTGATGGACAGGTGTATTGTCGACCCAGACACAGGTCTTGTGCTCTTGCTTCTTAAAGAAAAGAAACGCGAAAGAAAGACGTCTTCCAAATCCTCTGTTCGCAAACGCAGAGTCGTCATTGTTGATCCTGATTCTGGCAAAGAGATGTCTGTGTATGAAGCCTACCGCAATGGACTAATTGACCATCAGACTTACCTTGAACTTTCAGAGCAAGAGTGTGAGTGGGAAGAAATCACAATGACATCATCAGAAGGAGTTGAAAAGTCTATACTCATCGACCGAAGATCAGGCCGACAGTATGACATTGATGATGCTATTGCAAGAGGTCTTATCGACCAGAGTGCAATTGAGCAGTACCGTGCTGGCACCCTCTCTATCACAGAATTTGCTGATATGTTATCTGGAAACATGAGTGGCTTCCGTTCCCGCTCTTCTTCCTTTGGTTCCACCTCTTCTTATCCAATGAGCCCCATACCTTCCATCAAAACTCCTGCAACTGTATGGAATGATCCAACTGATGAGACCGGTCCTGTGGCTGGAATTCTTGATACAGATAGCCTAGAAAAAGTTTCAGTCACTGAAGCCATGCGTAGGAACTTAGTGGATTCAATATCTGGCCAGAGACTGTTGGAGGCACAGGCTTGCACTGGTGGCATAATAGACCCATCTACTGGAGAGAAATTCTCAGTTACTGAAGCCACAGAGAAGGGTCTTATAGAAAAGAAAATGGTTGACAGACTCAACTTGGCCCAGAAAGCTTTCCATGGGTTTGAGGATCCTCGCACTAAAGTCAGAATGTCTGCTGCTCAGGCTCTTAAGAAAGGCTGGCTTTACTATGAGGCAGGGCAACGTTTCCTGGAAGTGCAGTATCTCACTGGTGGCCTTATTGAGCCAGAGGCTGAGGGACGAATCTCCCTAGAAGAGGCAATCAGGAAAGGTGTAATTGATGGCCGTACAGCACAAAAGCTCAGAGATGTGAGTGCTTACACAAAATACCTTACTTGCCCGAAAACCAAACTGAAGATCTCCTACAAAGATGCCATGGACAGAAGCATGGTTGAGGAGGGATCTGGCCTTAGGCTTCTGGAAGCTTCATCAGTATCCAGTAAAGGTCTTTACAGTCCCTACAATGTCAGCGGTGCTGCATCAGCTTCTGGTTCTCGTTCTGGATCCAGAACAGGCTCTAGGTCAGGTTCAAGAAGAGGGAGTGTTGATGCTACTGGCTCTGGATTCAGCATGAACTTCTCCTCATCCTCATATACTTCTTCTAGTTACAGTCGCAGATTTTAAAGACGGACCTCACAACAAACCTGCCACTTGGTCCTGCAGCTTTCATTATTAATGCTGACTCTATACACTACAGTTGCATAAGATACAGAAATTAATTCAAGAAAAAAAAATCAACTTATTCTGCTTTGCATGTGTTTGCTATAGGAAAATGCATTCCAAAAACTACCATTATCTTTTTGTCTGGCAATGGTTAAGTTCCCATTTTATTTATTTTGGATGCATAAGAAGTATTGCCTGGTTAGCTTTAATCATAGTAGTCCAATTTAGCTTTATTTCAGTTCATACAGATAATACATATTTTGAAAGTGATATTTTTCTTTTTTCTTTTCTTATTTTATACTAAGTACAGCATCTAAAATCAGGAAAAGTTCAAATACGGCATTTTTTTTTTTTTTTTTTATGAAACTCTGATCAGACTGTAATATTACTTTAATATTACTTACATTTACATTTCTACATGTTACTTTAGGAAATAATTTTTATACTTGGGTTTATTTAAGCATAATGTACCAGAAGAAATATACCAAGTTTTACAAAAAGAAAAGTAATTAGATTCACTTTTTTTTTTTTACAATTATTTTTTTTACATATTTGTATACATTTGATTGATGGGTATATTAGAGGATGCTAGCCATCATATCAAATATAGGTTGCCGCTGGTTTCACAGAATGTAAAAAAAAACAAAAAAACACTACACCTATACATAAACATATATAAACACTAAAGGAGGAGCAAGGACTGTACAACAATCCAATTTAATGTCCCCTAAAACTGGATGATATTTTTGTTTTGAAAGTCCATTTTTCATTTACTGGATCCAGTCCGTCTCCAAAGTCCTTTTCAAAACTGTCTACCCTATAAAGGAGTCCTCAAGGCCCAGATTTACTGTCAGTCCTCCACTGATGTGATATCCAGTGAAGATTTCAAATGGCTCTGGTGTCAGATCCATTCCTCACTCATAACATCTGGGCAGATCTGGATGAAATGTAGTACTTGTAAGTTAAACTAAATTTACATTTTTTGCCGCAGTTTCCTAATGAGCACAATTGACAGCTTCTTATGTAGCATTAAGCCATATAAAAATTCTTGTGTCATTTATAGTGTCTGTTTTGTCACACTTTTCTCTCACAGAGATCATTGGTTACTAGATATGGAGACCTTGATGATGCCTCCCATTTGGTCTTTGATCTGGAGATGAATGATGCTCATCAGCAGCCCACATTCTTAGACATTCTGGTATTTATTAAATATTCACTATCTCTCTATGATTTTGCTTTTTATGTACCTATGATATTTCTGTTGCCCTTCATTTACTGTTTTGTTGCTTCACAGATTTATTTTTTTGTTATTTTTAGAGCCTCACTGAGGGTTTCCTCCTTCCATTGCTTCTGCCATTTGCATGAAGACACTAGAGGCTAGGGCTACCTTGAAGTTTGCCTTGGATATCATTTCAAGAACTGACACTTTAGTGGATTGCTCCTGTTTTCATCAGCTGGGAGCTGGACTTTGGAGTTTACACAAAATGATTCAAAATGACAAAAGAATTGGATCCATTAAATTGATATTAAAGTGGACTTATATGTAGAATCTCAGAGTTCTATTGCCTACATTGTTTCTAGCCCCAACATGAGTTTTTAAATAAAGCACTCAATGCATTAGATACAGTATACAAACCATTGTATTGCATTACACATTTCCATAATACAAATAAATACTGATTACATCTTTTAATGAATGTATTTAGGCTAATTTAGTGTACGGCAATTACATTTTTGTTCTTTTTTTTTTTTTTTTTTTTTTTTACATTTCCTGTAACAAAAAACAAACAAACATGTTTTGGTCATCTGTTGCATCCCATGTATTTCTTTGCTTCTTTTTATATTAATTGGACTTGACTTGACTTTTTTTTTTTTTTTTTTTGATGTTGTATATGTAAAATATTTGTTGCATGTTTTACTAAATTGCTATAAAATGTTCTAAGAAGATGAAGAATAGATTTTTGAATTGAAACCAATATATGGAAGATTATATGACTAAAAGATGTATGAAATACTAACTGGTGGATGAACTTTTTCCTTGTGAGATAGTGGTAATACAGAATGGGTTAATGACACTATACTCAAGTGTAAATAAATATTATTTTGGAAAGATCACTTCCAGACTTCGTAGAGTTGGTGTTTTATCTTTTATCTTTTGTTTAACCTAAATGATCATCCATGTCACTATGAAATCCCAATATATAAACAGTACAGTACACATTTCTAGCAATCATATATCAGAATACTTTTACAAAGTAAGCAGTTAAAGAACAAAGATGAATAATCACCAGACTGCTTAAACAGACAGACAGGAAGTATGGTGCTGATTAGAGAAGCAGTCAGTATTCAGTGGATGCTATCCTCTGGTGGTAGGGAAGTTCAATGGCAGGCTCAGATTGACATTATGTTAAATCTTTAGGATGAAAGACAGAACCCAGAAGGAGACACATTTATGGATGGCCTGCCTTTGTGCCATTACACTGCCGACAGCCTCTCTGCTCCTCCTGCATTAACTGTGCCCATGCTGCATGATAGTGGCTCTATGGTATGTCTTCAGATCAGCAGAGAGGTCAAGCTGAAAATATTCCATTTGCAAATAATAGTGAATTGTGAATGAATCAATAAGTATGTGCTTGTTGTTGTTTAATAAGAGTGTGTTCAGTTGGTGTCCCTTTGTTTCAGGATGCAGCCGCTCAGAAAGGAAGACGGTATGGGTAAACTACACATATAATTTCCATTTCCTATTTTATATTTTCATTTAAAATGAAAAAGAAGGATCTAAAAATCTACTCAGATTTTTAAAGGGAGCAAGTGTAATGACACAAGAACAGGAGTAATATGCTCACTCTTTTTTCCTGTCAGCTATCTGGCTGCCGCTATGTCCCATTCTTAACCATCTGAAGCCCAGATAGTGTGCTTTGAGGAATGCCGACACACAGAGAGTTACAATAGTCCAGCCTGGAAGAGGATAACAATTTCAATATCTTTTAGAGAGAGAAAACATTTTACTTGGTCTGAGGTGGAAGAAGTTACTATTTACAACCGTGTTAAAGCGCTTGTTAAATTGTAGTAATGAATCGAAAATTTTTGAATGGTGTTGTAAGTTATTACTAAAGGAACCTAGCCTTACTTGTAAGAGTACTAATGAGTGCAGAGGAAGCACCTCAGTTTTGTCAGTGTTTAGTTGCAATAAATTATTAGCCATCCAAGTTCTCACTTTGTTAAAACACGTGAAGAGATGTTTTAAAAGAGTCATTTTCAAGTTTGATTGGAAGGTAAAGTTGGAGGTAATCAGCAATGATAGTTAATATTATATTTCTGGAGAATGAAGTCTAGGGGAAACATGCAGAGCAATAACAATAAAGTGCCAAAACTAGAACCCTGTGGAACACCATGAGGGATGGGCACAGAAGTCAAGACCAGACAAAACCAGTTAAGACCACCATTCCATCTCAGCTTCCACTCTCTGCCATGTGTAACATTATACTACATTCACATACAGCACAGCCTTGCATACAATAATGTTTAATTATCGATTCTATTCTATTCTATTCTATTCTATTCTATTACTACTGTGACAAGGAGTCAGAGACGTTCGGATCCATATGCAGTAGTTTATTATAGAGAATGGTCAGACAGGCAGTAATCAGAGCACAGCTTGAAGTATGTCTGGGGATATCCAAAATCAGAACCAGTAACAAGAGGTCGGGGCAGGCAGCAGAGAATCAAAATCCAACAATTAGAATAAACAATCCAAGATCATACACGGTAGGAACAAATACTGGGAAAATGCTCAGGAATGCCAGACAGAAACAAAACAAGACTTCGCAATCATTGAGAGTCTAAACACAGAATTAATAGGGGGGTGGTAATGGGGAACACTTGGTGGTCATTAGCCCTAAGCATGGGATTCTGGGAAATGGAGTTGGAAATGGGAATGGATATATATATTTGATAATAATTTTTGAGCTGCTTCTTTGTCCCCACTCTTCCCACTGTATATGTGAGGTGTGAATGTGTTCTTGTACTGTTGCTAGGATGGATTCAGAGGATTGGAGTCAGTGGCAGAGTGAGTTCAGAGGTCAGATCAGGGCTCTGCGACACTGGCTGAAGACCATGGAGAAGAGACTCCCTCCACCGGATCCTGCTGTGAGTCTCTCATACACTCCAGCCCAACATCTGAGGACACTTCTCAAACAGATATCAGATGTATCCATTTATTTAAAAACATTTATTTGGTCTTATTTGAGAATGTCCCCAATAAACATCACACGCTTGAGTCACACGATCAAAGTCACCCATTTACTAACATTTAATTAGTAACCAATAAATAACAACTAATCTAAAATAGTTCTTATTCACATTTCTTTTCATCTATCATTTGACTCACAGTGCAAAACAGTGGAAATCAGGATTAGGCATAAATTAGTGTCTTCAGATTCATTAATTAATGTGAAAATTAGCTGAGAATTGAAAAAATAGTTGTAATGTGGCTTGTCTAATCATGTCTAATGGTTAAGGAATAATGCATAGAATACACAGAAAATAATCCTGTGTATCATCTTACAAATGGTTGTCCGAAGCAACAATGCTACGAAATGCCCCATATTTTGTGAGAAGGTTACTGAGAAACCAGTACTGAATTTTCTTCAGCAAACTTGATGCAGGGCAGTGATTTCTGTTTTAGACCATTGGATCCCTCTTCACACAAAACATACATTTCGTGGCCATCATTTTATTATCTTTTATTCTGTTACTGGTTATGCAACAGCTTTTTATTTGAATATTGAATTTGCTCATATTTCTTTTGTGCCACTACTGAGACAGTCTTTGACTGTCTCCACCCAGACTTTCCATCCTTTTGTCTGATGATGACATACCTCATCTAACTTCTCATGACATCATACTGTAAGGAGATTAACATTAAGGTTTGGAGAAAAGTGGAGAGACATCTATATATATGTGTGCCTGTGTGTGTGTGTGTGTGTGTGTGTGTGTGTGTGTGTGTGTGTGTGTGTGTGTGTGAAATATTCTTATAATATGACCACCTGGATAAAAATACATTTTAAAAAAGCACATGAGTCCTATCCTGGATACATCTGGAATCGGGGTGCAGGTTTGTGTTGGACCGGACGCACACACGAGAGAACACTCTGAAAGCACATTAGACACTGATGAGACACTGATGGGCCGGAGAAAACACATCGTCTTACAGTCTTCTTATCTGTCCACAATGGAAATGTTGTAACACTCCTCTCTTCAGTGTCTTGCTCAAGTCAACAATAATTGAGCCATCCACTGCCTGGATCTATTGCCTACATTGTTTCTAGCCCCAACATGAGTTTTTAAATTAAGCACTCAATGCATTAGATACAGTATGCAAACCATTGTATTGCATTACACATTTCCATAATTCCATAATCCACTCTTCATGGACTAGTTTTGTACTTACAGCCTACAGAAAAAAATATGGAAGCTTATTTCCACCAAGTAAAAGAAGTATTTGCCACTTTTAATCTAAAAATTGTGATGAAGGAATGAAATTCAGAATTATGAGATATCAAAATGCTTATAAAAGTGGGAATTGCAAGAAATAATCTTGCAATAAAACATAGCTGTTTCTGCCAAAGAATAAAAAATATAATTGCAAATGCAATCTCATAATTCTGTCTATTTTAGGTTTAAAAAAGAAAAGTTTAAATCTCTAAATTCTGAATTCCTGAAACTCTGAATTTTGTGCTAAAATGTCAACTTTTTTTATTCCTTGGTGAAAACACATGGAAGCCCATTTTCTTCACTTAATAATAATAATAATAAAAGTATGTTATAATGTTATATTATAACTTTATTAATGTTATACATTAATGTATATTAATGTATTAATGTTATAAAGTCAGAATAACAATAAAAAATTTTCCTCAGAATTGGAATTTAATAATTGGCATTTGCAAATATTCATCACACAATTCTAAGAAAACTAAATCTGAATTGAGATATGAACTCGCAATTGTAGCCCATTTTCGTCACTGAAAAAAAGGTAATTGCTGACTTTCTCAGAATTCTAAAAAGTTGCAATTGCATATTAATAAAGTCAGAACTACAAGATATAATTTCTAAGAAACAAGTTTGTCTTTTTTTCCACAGAATTGCACTTAACTGGCAATTGCAAATATTTGTCTCACAATAATAAAAAATATATAATAAAAAGAAAAATTTGAATTGAGATATAAACTTGCAATTGTAAGAAGAAAAGTCAAAATTGCGAGAAAAAATGCCAAAACTGTAAGATAAAGAGTCACAATTAGTTGTTGCGCTGATGTTGCAGAGGTGGTGGCTTGTTGGTCCCAGTCAAAAGAGTCTCTGTGACCCTGGTCTAGTTCCTAAATATGGCTCAGGTTCCTCGTCCAGTGTCAGTCTATGGGACTGTTGCATGTATATTGTTGGGATTCCACCTGTTGATTTGTTTTAAAGGTGAAAATCCTTACTATGAGCTTTTGTCGCTTGTAGCAAACTATATCAAATATAATTACAAAAACTTGCTTTCAGCTGAATGTAAACTTAATTTTCAGTTTTGGTGTTTTGTGCTTCACTAAAGTGCAGTTCACTGCTTGGTGTCGTCATTTCTGACTGGAGTCAGTGGGTCTGATTCTTGCCCAGGGCCTCATCCATTGCTTCCTGAAACGGTGAACTCTTTGTGTGTCTGTGTGTCTTTATCTGAGCCTGTGGCAAACTATGCATCTCAAATGAGCCTTGCACACATAACCTGCAAACAGAGCGGTGATGGAGAAGGTGAAGGGTTACGGCACAGCGTGGTCTCCTTTTCCCCGTCCGGACCCTTATAATGACAGCCACAAACATCAGCTCGCTCCTCCTGTTCAGCGCTCTTTAGACAAACACAATTCTCACTTCCTTCCTTCTACTTGCACACAGAGTTTTAAAAATGTATTTACTATTTCAGTAAATAGCCTGTTTATTGTTGCAACCTGACTACGTGAATTTACTTTGCACAGCACACATAACATTAAATATCACACACTGTTAAATTATAGTTTGGTCACAAATAAGTTTGAGGAAAATTTCAAACTATTATTTTCTATTAACTTTTGCCTCAGTAAACTCCAAATTTGCTGCTTATTAAAACTGTAGTTAGTGATGTAGTTGTTAAGGCATAAGGATTAAGACATCTAAAATATAGTCATACACAATAAAGCATTAATATGTACTTTATAAGTACTAATGAACAGCCAATATGCTAGTAATATGCATGCCATTAAACAAATAGTTAATAGTGGCAACTGGTCCATAAAATAATCTATTACTGCAAATTGGTAACACTTTACAGTAAGGTCCCATTATCAATTATAGTTAATGCATTAACTAACATTAACTAACAATGAACAATCCATTTATTGTTTATTATTTTTTGTTACAACTATTCAATATTATATCATGCTAGTTTGCTTAGTTCCAATAAATTATGTTTTAGTAACAAGGTTTGGGAGGAGCGCGTTAGATAGCCTAATCAACACCGGTGGACCACAATCAAGCAATCAATACCAGCTGACTTACCTCTGTCCATTGATGGTTTATCAGCATTTTGGTCTGCTCAAATAGCACCATGTCCCAAAATAGAGATTCCTCGTCCAAAGACCCATCTAGTTCTTCTCCGCTCATGCTAGCGCTTGGCCGAACTGGCCACCTAACACAGTCCCGCCTCTCGCTCATTCCAGCTTTGGGCCTGTGGATCAAGCAAATGCCTGGCCGTCAAACATAGCCCTGCCCCCAACTCCTTCCAACTCTGGGCTCAAGCAAACACTTGGCCGCAATCACTGCCATTAACATTCCCATAACCCACCCTCTTAAACCACTCCTTCCCAGAACCCTCCAGTCATACGTGACTGAGTGTGAAGATGCTTCAAGACATTTCACCTCACTTATAACATTCCATTCCCAGATTTTTCCCTACTCTCTATCACCTCTTTTATTTCATTTCTCAATCGCTCCAAGGGTCTCCAAGTCGGTTCTATCAAAGGCTCCCTGAGCGGAGTGCAGTTTTTTCATAAACTGATGTTCGGTGCTCCCTCACCCGAAAAAAAAAACAATTCGCAAACCTCCCTCTTGATCAAAGGGATCCAGTGATCCCAGCCCACCCATCCCGACACTAGACAACCCATAACGCTAGATATCCTCACAAAATGTATCTACACCCTCCGCACAAATTACCAACCCCTCAGCATAGCTCATACACTCGACGCCATGTTCATCCTAGCTTTTTTTTGGTTTTCTTAGGTGCTCGGAGCTCATGATATCTTCAAATTTCAGTCTAAAAATCAACCCTAACATATCAGACCTAACCGTACTCGACGACAAAACAATCACTTTTTTAATCAAACAAAGCAAGACAGACCAAGCTAAGAAAGGTCATTTAATTTACATTTTCAATCTCCCCTCTCCAATCCAGCCTTACCACCCATCCTAGCATACCTACTCTCCAGGAATTCTCCGGCAAGCCTGCATGAACCACTATTCATTGACGACTCTAAAAAAACAGTCACTCGATTCTGGTTCCTAAAACACCTCAGATGCTTCCTATCATGTGTCTCGGCAAACATTTCTCCAACCATTCTTTTCGTATCGGGACAGCAACTTCGGCAACCCAAAAAGGCCTCTCCAAGCAGCAGATCCAAACTCTTGGAAGATGGTCTTCAGAAGCGTACCAAAGCTATATCAGAACTAACCAGTTCCACATAAAGAAATCCCACCAAACCCTCATCGGCCACCAATATATATATATATATAAAAATTTACAACCTGACCTTTTCCGTCCTTCAGCCAGCGAGGCTTACCCGTTCGATGCCGGGAGCTAAGCTCCTATCGGACATCTGTGAGAGCCTCCTGACTAGACAACCTTACCTTTTCCACCCTTCGGCCAGCGATGCTTACCCGTTCAATACGTATGCTCCCATCCGACGCCGGCGAGATCCTCCTGCCCAAACAACTTTTACCTTTCCATGTTTTTTCGGTCGCCGAACCATTCTACCCAATATGAATGTACCGAGCTCCCAAGGGAGGCTGCAAAAGCCTCCTTTCCCAGTCTACGGTCTTCGAAGCTTACCCTTCATATGCCGTTAGTAGCGAGCTCCCATAAGACATCGGCAAGAGTCTCAAGGCCACACAAACTTACCATTTCCATTCTACGGCCTGCGAGGCTTACCCAGCTGATACAGTGAGCAGGAGTTAATAAAATATGTCTTAATTAGGGAAAAGATATTTATTTCAAAGTTATTAATAATTGTCATGTTACCAAACTTTTGTCAGGTACTTTAATAATAATAACAATTATATTAATTCTTTATTATAATATATTAATTGGTGTCATGATTGTTGAATGTTGCTTATTTTTTTACTAGACAGCAGTATTATTAAGATATAATACATATATTTTAATCTGCCAAAATATAGATATTTTTAATAATAAGTAATGTGGCATGGTCAGTTTTTCCTACTTTTTTTTTTCTCTAGCTGATCACATGCCTGATTCATAATAGTGCACATCATCAGTGTGAAATACCAGTCTATGCATTATATATATCTCATAAAGTTAATCTAAAAATGAAAAATTCTGTCATCATTTGGCCAAAATATCTGACATGAGGGTAAGTAAATGATGACAGAATGTCAGGCTTTTAGGTAAAAGTCTTTCTATAATGCACACTAGAAATGTTTGGTGTGGACATAAGTAGTGTATTGTCCAGCAGGTAGATTGTGGTCTTGTTAGTAATCACAGGAGACTCTGCCTGCACACGGTGATCGACTCAGGTGTGGAGGTTGAGCCACAACATGGTCCTGTCACATTAATTACCACATTCACATCTGTTCGTCAGATCAGCTTCAGATGCGTCCCACAAACAGCTTAAAGTACAATGAAAAAAAGGTATATCCTTAAAAATTTTCTTTAACATCTAAACTAATTCTATTTAATTTAAATAAAAATGTTTTTTAACATTGCTAAATCAACCTAAATATATTGGTTTACACCAACAAAAATAAATTTAAGGGTAAGACCAGGTATAGCTCTTCAACATAACAATTGCAGGTTACCACTTTTACAGTGTATGAAATATGTTTTTAACTTTAGAAGTTAAATTTGTAAGATCAGAATACTGGCATTGCCATAGGAGTTAAAAACCTGAAGTGCACTGCCTTGAATGCTATCATATGATTCACACACTGGGTAAATGATATGGGTGGAAAATTTGATTTCCCCGTGAGTAACCAGGCCTGGATCAGGTGTCTGTGTCAGATTGGGTTTATAAAGGCTGTACAGTACTGCCATATGTGCACACAACCGCACTCTTTCATCTCCTATCATAATTACTGCATTGATATTATCACACAAATGGGCAACATATACTGTAGATAAAAATGGTAAATGATAATTAAGCTAGACTAAATAAATAATAAGAGACTACCGTATATACTACTGTTTAAAATCTTGCAGATGATAAGTCTGTTGTGCTCACCAAGGCTGCATTTATTTGATCAAAAACACAGTAATATTGTGAAATATTATTACAATTTCAAATAGCTGTTTTATATGTAAATATATGATAACTGTCATTTATTTCTGAGATCAAAGCTAAATTTTCAGCATCATTACTTATCTTCAGTGTCACATGATTTTCAGAAACCATTCCTATATGATAATGATAGATTTTTTTTTTGACGAATAGAAAGTAGAAATGCATTTGAAGCATTTGTTTGAAATAGAAATCTTTTGCACATTATAAATGTAAATATTGTGATGATGCATTACAGTATATGCTTAAATCAATTTAAAACAATAAACAAAAAAATAATAATTGACATTTTATCTCACAATTTTTTCTTCTTTTTCTATCAATAAGTAAATATATATTTCCCAATTGTTTCTTCTCAGACTTGTGAGTTTATATCTTGCAATTGCAATTTTGACTTTTCTTTAAATCTGTATTTATTTATATGATTTTCTACCCAAATCTGTAGTTCATGCACATCACAAAAACAGAATTTCACAGGTGGTCTGTTTTAGGACCATAACTCAGGACAGACACTGTTTAAGAGCCTGGTCAGGTTAAATATCTTGACCTCTTGGGTTCACAGCACTGAATTCCCTTTCCCAGGACAGTCAGGGTGACAGGTATTGTTGCTCCTCTTTCTTCCTGGTCTCCTCCTTTTGTCTGTTTTATGTAGCCGGGGGATGGGAAGGGGTTAATAACTGAAGTGCTGTGGTTAGTGCAGTGTCGGATGTCGCCCCCTTCTTCTGCCAGTCCCTACTGAATTAGAGGTACACATTCATCATCATAAAGTCACGAGCGCTCTTCTTTATATTCCCCTCTTCCTCCTTCCACTGTTTTCACTTCAGTCTGTGGGTGTGTGCTCATTATGCTCGAGGTCAAGACTCACATTCTTACACTCACTGTATTCAGAGACAGGAAACTGAGCGAGACAACAACAGATTTACACCTGCATGAGCAACCCTAGTCAGAGCCGAAACACCTGACACTGGCAGCACAAACCCCACACTTACCCTGTGGACGCTGGTTTCTGCTGTGAAAGAAAAGAATACATATAAATACAAATCTCACGTTTCTGATAGAGAACCATGTTTTCATTTTTCAGAGCGCAACCTTATTTAATTATTTTTGTTTTGTACCTGCTGCCATGACATCCTGAATTTTAGGGTCATTGTATGTAAATGTAATGACATCACAAGGTCCTCCACTTCTCTCCCATGTGTTAGTGACCTGTTCTATTAAGCAATCGAGTGATTGTTGTGTGAGTTGAATGATAAGGAACAGTGCAGGTGTTGGGTCGAGTCTTTTGTGTGGTGAAAGAATGGGGGAATTGTGTGTGTTGCACACCTGAGTCTCCTCACTGCACCTGCTATACACACCTGTCCTCACTCTCCCTCTCGTCCCCCATGGGAACCAATCAGAGGGATTATTTGAGATCTGACACTTACAGACATAATGGCGACAGAACCTTCTATTCTCAAGCAGCAACGGAGCAGAAGAGACTCCAAAAAGTGGAGACGAAGCATCACGCAACTCCCTTGAAGCTCAGCCAGACGCGGCCGAGGCCTCCGCTCTATTGGATTATCTACTGTTTGTTTGGCAATTTGGGGACTGGAAGTGACTTGAAAGTAATCAAAGATGTCTTACAGTACTTGTAGCTGTGGCGGGGGCTTTGAATGGTGATGGGGGCTTTGTGTGCAGGATGGTTGCCTCCTTTTGTAGCCCACTTCGGTCTGCCCTGGAGAGGGAGGGAAAAACGAAAACGAGGGGCAGGAGGCAGCTGTCACTTAACATGTGAATGTTCGGGAGCAGCCTGGGAGCCTTTAGAAAGCTTTTTATCCAGCGTTTTCATTTGAAGCGGAGTTTGTGAGCCAAAAGAGGAGCTGGGGGAGGGGCTAACGCTGGGAGGGAAAGAGGGAGGTGAAGGGACTGCTCCTCTGTCTAAATGCCTGGCACAAGAGTTCACACAACAGGCTGCCGACTTACAGACCTGCCTTAACTCTATCAAACCACCCGATGGGGAACACCTGCTCTCCTTGAGCTCGGAAAGCACAGCATACAGGAGTCTTCCAGCAGCAGAACATCCCGTCGGTTGCCTCATGAAGGAATTCCTCTATGGGACTGTGCACAACAAAGACAAGAGAGAGAGAATACCGCTGACGGGAGGGGGCAGCCGGAGGGAGAGGGGGACATTGTTTGCTTGTGGCTGTGGGCGACCGAAAAGCATGGGTCATCTTGCATAAAGTGTGTGTGTGTGTGTGTGTGAGTGCGTCTGTGTTTTAAACTGGGATTTGTGTGTAAGTGAAGTCCTGTTTGAGCAAGTGAATGTGAAGGTTTTCACATGTTTATACGTCTGGAAAGGAAGGCCTCTCAAAGGATGCTGAGAGGAGACAGGTTTTTTGTTCTCCTGTTTGAATGATGACGGAGGAATGCCGTTTGTCCTCCTCTACGCACGGGGGTAAGAAAGTATGCACCCCAACCGACACAACCGCCTCCTCTTTCTGGACTCATTCAAACTTTCTCACTGAAACCAGCAGATGCTGTGATGCTATCAGAACCACTTCAGTTTCATCGATTATATACGGGTAAAAACAGCTTGCAAGGAATTTGGATTAAATAAGTCTGTTTCACTATACTGTGAGTATCTATTTATTTTGAATTAGTACATTCATGTGCTATATATTCACTGCTACTGAACTTAAATATATAACTGTATATTCTTCCTTCCAGTTTCCTTATTTGTATAAACTTTAAGACCTGAATCAACTCTTCAATTGTAACCAACATGTTGCCTTAACACATAACATTAGTTAAATAAAAAGTAGCATATTAATTATGCAGTTTATGCATGTTATGCATTCACGTAACACCAGACACTCTTATGTTAATTAGAGAAACCATTGTCATGACCACTGCACTTCACAGAAAGTGTCGATTTATGAATATTAAGAAATTAGTACATAAGTACATCCCAAGAGCACTAGCACTTTTGCTGCTGTATATACAGTTAATCCACCAGCAGAACGTGGCACGACACCAGTATACACCATCTGTCTGCCATATTGAGGTCAGATTAGGAAAGGGTATTGTCATGGTGGTCTCTGACAGTACCCACACTCATTGCTATGAGTCGAGCATCTCTGCCACGAATGTTTGTTTGACGCATCTTTCAATAGAATATGACAAGAATAATTCAACTTGAGTCTATTGTTGTAAGAGATGAGACTATATTAATCATTCTTTATTGGTTGTTGATGCACAAAGATGTTCATCACAGGGGTTAATCTAGCTCCCTGGGGGCCGGTCTGAGACATGCCTCATAAATCAATATCAAGAGGCTACACGGGGTGGTCTTAAATCAGAGAATACATTAGAGTCGGGTTAAGAGGGCGGCTGCTTCTTGATACACAAGCAAAGGGGAATCAATCTGTATCATTTATCTCAAGCTTTAGACAAGTAGATTAATTTGTGCAGGCACTGAGCTGGTCACCATCACGCAGTGTGTTTTGTTTTGGAGATCGTTGGATCTTAGTGTGCTGTCACAACAAGGTTTCTTGAGTAGCTGAGCCAGCAAGACCTCAGTGGTCATTGATCTATAGGTCTATTGAAATGTTCAACATTGAGATGTAAAATGTTGTGTCACCTCTAACTCTGTGGAAACAGCCATTGCAGGTGTAATAATGCTTGTAAATCTTTATATTCCAATGGCTGTAGCTTCATTGACTGTTTGTAAACTCCTTCCCATCCTCCTTGTGTAATCCATCAAGGATGTACGCTGGGCGTGAGATGGATGGATGAGTTAAAATAATTAAAGAGCATTTGTTTAGATTGATTACATAGATTTTATGTACTTACTTTATGAAAACCACATATAGAAAAATGTTTCTTAAAAGCCATATTTTTACTATGTAGTGTTGCAAATACATGAACAATGAGTATAAATAAAGCAATTTCATAGAGAGCTTAGTAATTTTTTAGGTTATTCAATTTATAAGCTTGCGTCTAGAGCATCAAACTCATCATTATAATATTTCCTGTCATGTTTTAGCAATCTCAGTTTACACATTATACAATCTAGTCCACCCTGCTAGAATGTGGGCTGATACTGTAAGTGTTCTGCTCCAGTGATCTAGAAACACTGAGTCTGTCTGCGAGTCTCACCTTTAGCATGCAGTGAACTACAATGACCTGGACTGACCCAGATCACCTGTGCAATTATCATGCACACTTAGCTGAATTCAACAGAACTCTGTTTCCTGCGCAAACAAAACCATCAGCCCAAAGGGTAACATGTCATTACATTGTTTAAAATACAAGGGTTTGCAACTTTGTTAGGTTTTAAAACAAAAGAGGTTTTGTACCATTTTGATTATTATTACTAGAAACATTAAATCAGAAATTAGATCTGTTCAATTGTTTCTCTTAGATAGGAATGAGGTTAAACAGAGAGCAATTTTTTTGTCTCCAGGGGCCCGTTTCAATAAGGAGGTTCATCCAACTCTGACTTAACTTACCCTGAGATGGGAGACAGAGTTTTCGGTTTCAGAACAGCTAAATTGTGTTAGTTCAGTCGACTCTGAGCAGGCTGACTCTGAGTTTAGCACGTGCATAACGACAATGAGGAGCTCTGAAATTATGATTCACCATAGCAACAACACTAACTGAGTCTATAATTAACTTTCATTCTTAATCACTGTTATAATATCAGAGGTAAAACTGTAAATTGGTTAACTAAATTCCTGGTATAAAAAAACAAACAAACAAACAAAAAACAAAAACAATGCAGCCTCCTCGTCTATAGGATCCTGCATAAGAGGAGATGCCATTTTTGTCAATTTGACCATATTTTTGAAAATATTTACATGTATATATTTATATTATTATATTATATATAAATATATTTAATATATAAACATAGCATATTTTCTTAAATATATACATGCATTTGTTTCTATTTGTATATACTTAATAAATATACATAGTATACACTCATGTATTACATAAAACATTTTATTTTTATTTTGGATGCAATTAATCGCAATTAATCATTTAACAGCACTAAGGCTATCTTTTTTCACTTAACAGGCGCATATTCACTTACCACCTGCAATTTCCAGGCACATTCTATGAGCACTGAAATAGCACTGTTAGACGTTTATTATTAGTAGTAGTAGTAGTGGTAGTATTATTATTATTATTATTATTATTAATTGTGCTATTGTAATCCACAGCCCGTGTGTAAGTGTGCCGTGTGTTAAATAAGTAGCTGCAAAAGTCAGCCAATTTGTCTCTACAATTCTTTGAGTGTAAACTGTTTTAATTTGGAGTGAGAGATATTTGGGAGTGGCTTCACTGAATCAGATATATGTCAATGTGCTTACAGCTGATTGGTCCAATTTGGGTTTGTGGTCTCTATCCCAGAATAGAACCAACTCTGAAGCAGGGTAGATGGGTAACGTAAGTTACCATGGTAAAGAAACCCAGTCAGAACCAACCCATCTTCTTGAGCTTGAAAACTCTGAGTTTGCTGAAACTAAATGTGAACTTACCTGAGTAAAACTGAAACTGACTTCATGCTACAGGCTACAAGACAGTCATTTAGTCAGCTAGGATCACTAGTAAAGGCCTGCATGAATTTCAGCCACACACATTCACCTTAAAGAAATATCTATGAAAAAGCATTCCTGAACATTAAACTTGGTGTGTGTCTACGTGTTCATCGCTGTCCTGCTCCTCAGGCATGTGGTCTGTGTTTCCCAGTAAACCATGAACATGTGTACTAAAAAATCACTGTTCATTCTTCTGTGGAAAAGAAATAAGGCAGCATTTCCATACCTGTCATATTTGTTCAGGAGCTAAATGGTTTCCCAGGGCCATCCTGCGGATAGTCTTGGCAGAGGACAGGGGCTGCCAGGAGGAGCTGTGGGTATCCTGGAGGAGACTGCCCTCATAAACAGGCTTCTCACTTGCATTTGTATGGATAGAGCTAGCAATTCTGAGTTAATATTGTAGTTTTCCAGGAGTAATCTGGCCCCTCTTGGTCAGGACCGAGCCTCAGTCAAGTGTTACCATCTCTGCCGCATAAATAACCATAGTGCTGTTTGTGGGCATGAAAGTGGTAAAATACTCTCTTTTGTAGGACAGCAAGGAATCTAATTGAGATTTAAGCTTAATGGGCTTTGTCTGAGCTGATGAATCTCTTTTGATGACAGGAGTGGAAACTGGAAACTAGTAGACTACTATTTCCTTGAAAGGGTAAGATCTTTAAACAGTATCTTCTCACTTTGACTTTCCTTGTGTTGTAGGTAGTTTAGATGACACCTGTATGTATGGCACAGGGATCCAATTATCCCGTAGACTGAAGAATCATGGGTAACCTAATTAGCAGACCTAGCTGTTTGGGACAAAAGTCCAAACAAGTCAAGTCAGAGGAGAGCGTCTTGAAAGGGTGCTACCAGCAACGGAGAGAATGGTCGCTCCCAGAGCCTCCTAGAGAAGAAACAAGGAAAGAGGACGTGGAAGAGGTTCTTCGGCAAACTCCAACACCGGAAAAGCAGAGGAGTTCCCCAGCCCCTACTGTCACCACGACCAGCACTCTGGACAATGCCTGGCGAAGCACTCCATCCCCGGTAAAAACACCACAAAATGATTCTTTGCCCAGAAGGAGTAATATTCCGGAGTATAGAAGGTCCCCCCTGAGTCAGTATGGGTCCGTGGACAGGAGAGGCAGCCTGCAGAGAAGGGATTCTGGAAGTCCCTGGTCCTGGAAGCCTCTGAACACTCGAGAGGTCACTGAAGTCACAGAGGTGACAGAGACGATTGTTACAGAGATTGTAGAGGTGACAGAGTATCCTTCTTCAGGGAAAGGAGGTGACCCTATTGTTACTAGAACTGTTAGAGTCCTTACTGGAGCTGCTGGGGAACTTGCAGAGGTTATTCAATTTCATTTTCATTTATTTTACAGGTTTTTTATTCCTATTTTTTATATACCATCATTTACCATTTTCATTTAACTGATTTTTAAGTCATTGTATCAACAAAGTTTCACAAATTTGTTCAGTTTCCAATTGAATAAAATTGTTCTGATTCTCAGGTGCAGAGTGATGGTCAATCGAGTTCAGACCAGGAATCAAGTCTAGATCAATGGAAGGTACTGTATACTGATCTCTCCTTAACCTGCACTTCCTTTATGAAAACATTACAGCATATTGTCTGGATTTCTCTTAAGGATGGCAGAAGTGTTGTGACTCTGAAAGATGAGTTCAGGGATCCGTTGAAATTCCAGCAAAATCTGGAAATGCTGCTGACGTGGGTCTGCGAGATTGAGGAGCTGGCAGCCAATCAAAAACCACCATCCTCAGAGTTTAAAGTGGTGAAAGCACAGCTGCAAGAACAGAAGGTATGTTACAAACCTTTAAAATGGTTAAGTTGTTGCTATATAAACAAACAAACAATAAACTAAAAGATTCATATTTACATAACCTGTTGATTAAAAAAGGCTACCCAATTTTAAAACCTTCTCATGTAATTTCTAATCCCATTCTTAAACTTTTCTTGAACTGGGAAGCATACTGAGTAAGTTCATGCATATAATAAGCTTTCAATGCCTTTGTGTATGATATGGGAATGGGTGGGGAACAGGTAATTCACCTTTTTGAGATCTTTTGAGATCTTTGTTAGCTTAGTGAGTAAGGTAAAGCATACCTGAATGCCCACAATGATCCTCTGACACATGATACAAGTATTTGGCTTAAGTAACACAAAGATAGAACAAGGTGCATTATAAAGCTTGTAAATTCTCAGAAGGAGCAATATCTCTGTTTGCTTCTTAATACAAAGCATCTTTGAAGATGCAAAAGGGGGTGTTCTACAAAACTGTACTAGGAAGGCAATTCCCAACATGTACTCCAACATGTTGTCGCTTCCTTGAAATATGACCCATCAGAGCATCTACTAAATTTGTGCTCCTATTGGCAACAGCACACTTTCTTATTAATGCATCATTTGCATCATAATTTATGTTTCGTGTAGCTCAATTGGTAGAGCATTGTGTTATGATGCGCTTATGGGTCTGATCCCAGGAAACGCACGTGCTCATAAAATGTATAAGCACTATAAATATATAAATAATTAAAATGTATAAATCACTTTCCAACTCATCTGTCAAATGCATTAATTGGGCCTAAATGCACTTTGTGAAATGGAAAGTACATTTGCATGGATTTCACGTGGGCCAGATGTGGGCCGGTTCTGGGCCGAAACTGCTTGTCTGGGAATAAACAGCTTTTTAGAGGAAACAGCTCCTCATTTAAGGAATCCACAGCCTATTGGCTAATCATCAACATGCTTTACACTAAGCAATACTTTTGGATTGAACTATTTTTGGAGTTAACACCAAAAAAATTCCATTTTATAAGAGAAGACCCTGACTTTTTGTGACAGGTGTGATTCAGCTTACAGCGATTTTCATTCATTCCTATAACGAGACACATCCCAGGATTGAGAACCACTTTCCTTGGTGGAAGCATAATACATTTCTTCAGCATAATAAAAATAATAATTTTCTTGTCCTGCAGCTCTTACAGCGCCTCGTAGAGGACAGGAGAGCCAGTATGGAGACCATGATGCAGGAGGGTCCACACCTGGCAGAACAGCTTCAGGAAAATGACAGTGAAAAGCCCAAAGTGCAGCTTGCACAGCTCAAGCTCAAGTGGGAGGCTCTACTTCAGGGCGCCAACAGCAGGTCAGTCTGTTTGACACATTGGTCCATATTAAGGTCCCAGGAAGACCCACGTTGTGTTTTAACAATTAATTTGTTTTAACAGACACAGGACTCTGGAGGACATTCTGCCAAGAGCTCAGCTATTCCAGGAGATGACAGATAGACTTCAGCAATGGCTGATATCTGTGGATCAGGAATTAGCTGAGCTCCGCTCTGCAGAAAGAGGGATGCTCCATCTGCAGGAAGCCACAGGACAAGCCAAGGTCAGCAAAACATTAGAAAATATTTTGTTTAACCATTAATAAATTTGTATACTACAAGATTTCAGTGTGGAATCAAAGTGTCTCTCTCTGTCACCTTATAGGCAGTAATGGAAGAGATAAAAGCTAAGAGTGTCGACCTGGGGAAACTCCAGCAATGTGCTCGTGAGCTCATGGAAAAGATTTCAGGTGGTGTTTTTTCCCATTTTGTGTCATTGTGTACACGGAACCATGCACAGTGCCCACAAGGACATGTTTCAAACATGTTTCTATCTTTCACATGCTAATCTAAAGAGGAGGAAACCCAGCTGGTGCAGGAGCAGGTGGACAGTCTGCGTATCCGGTACTCAGTGATGAGTCTGGGTAGTGCTGATGTCCTGCAGAGGCTGGAACTGGCTTTGGAGGCATCTAGTCGATGTACCTCCAGTCAGGAAGACCTCCACATGTGGCTTGGTCGAATCGAGAGAGAGCTGCTTGCTCCTGCTGCCAAGAGCCAATCTGGGGACGCAGTCTTGTGTTCTTCTGAGAGGCAGAAGGTAAGAGACAGGTGGATACCTCAGGTTTCTAGAAGTGTACTGTAAGTCACTTTGGATAAATACTGCTGCTAAATGCCTACTTACATATCAGCCTGTTTGCATTTAATCAGCTGGAACAGGCTGTTGAGAAAGAGTTGGCTTGGTTTAAAGACACCTCACTGGCACTGGAGGAGCTCAGAGCCATTAATCTGGAACCAGACATCATCGCAGCCAAGTTCAATGAGCAGAAAGTTAGTTTTTGCACGTTCACAATGATGTTATCTGTGCAATAAGCTAGAATTTCTGTAAAATTCTTTAAAATAACCCATAGAATGTCTGTTTTTACCTTAGATACTTGCTGTAGAGATTCTGCAGCACAAGTTTAACATTGAGAAAATGGTGAAGATATTGGAACTCCTGCAGATGTACACTGGGGATGGGGAGACACTGAGACTCCTGGTAAGCTAATATTCATCCTTAATACCTTTTATAATATTTTGACATAAGAACCAACATAATACTACTGTCTTTTCCCCTCTGAAGTCTTCCATAGACACCTTACAGGAGCAGTATCGAGTCACTACTGCCACTAATTCCCAAGTCTTGCTTCAACTGGAACATGCTCAGTCGCTCTTGTCTCAGTTCTCAGAGGGCTATGCTGAGGTTTTACCATGGTTGCAGGAAACCAAAGCCCTTATTGGCCAGTTTACCCTGAACACCATCAGCTATGAGGCTTTCAGAGAACAACAGGACCTCTTACAGGTACTAAACAACTTACTTCTTCAGAGCAAGATATTAACAACAAATGCTCGTGTTTGGGCTCGCATTTGCTATAGTACAAGTTCAAGTTCAAACACATTGTCTTTTTCGCATTGGCATTTCACATTGGAAACACATTGGTAATCATTAGTTGTTTCAGACAAAGCAATACAAAGATCAATGTTTGATCATGTTTCTGCATAACTTCCAAACAGAGAATCAGGGAATCCACAGCAGAGCATAAGCCACTGATAGCACGACTGATCATGCTGGCCCGGCGTCTATCAGACCTGAATACAGCTCAGGGACAGGAGTTCTGCCAGAAAGCTAGGGACACTGAAGACCAGCACCTGTCCATCAGAGACAGGGTTCGAGAAGCTGCTGGAGTACTGGAGGAGTCTCTGCCCCGCTATACACAGGTGACACACATGTAGATTCCTGGTTTATATGATCATATTTTATTTATCCTATAGAAAACAATTGGAGAAGTAGTTTGAATGCTGTAAAAGCCAATGTGAGAAGTCACACGGGAAAGAATGGGATTTTGGCTGAAGTTGCTTGTGGATGGCATCTGCAGTGATACTATGTTCCTCTTGTGGGCCACATGGCCTTCAACGTGTTCTTTGGATAAAAATTATGAGGCAAATACACCAAATAGACACTTTGTTATATGATTTTGACATATGCTGGTTGGCAGTATGCCACCCTTACAAGAGAACAAGAGACCAGTTAATACGGTGAAGAGTTAGGGAGTATTGGGAGGAGAACACCTGCAATAAGATCATTGGTTGAAACTGTATGAAAGGGTGAGCTGTGAGTGAGTCAGATGTTCTGCAGATCTCAGATTTATTGTCTTCTTGCAATAAAGGCTAATTTTGACTTCTTGAACTCTGCCGCCTCAGCAATATTTTACAAGACAGAAAAGACTTTTTTTCCATAAAACATACTGGAGAATCCAGCTAAATTGGCTTCTTATGGTAGTTGGTTTAACATGGTTTGTAGTTATAAATCAAACGTTCTTAAAATGTCAAACCTCCATAGAGGGGACCTACTGTACTTTTGATGAATGCCCCAAAATGTCATTTTAGATGCTGGGACTAGTGTACTGACCACTTTAAGAAGGATTAAAAAAATAACCTGTTATTAAAAGCTTTTTCATAACTTACAGTATATCAGTTTATACCGTTCCGGGGACTGAAACCCATGAACTCGGCGTGCTAACGTCACGCTCAGTTGAGCTAAAGGAATGCAACCCATGATGCAATACACTGATATAACCCATTTTCAAAGTAGCCATATGTTTTAATTTGTTAAAGTGGCAATAAAAAGACAACACTGTCACATTTTAAGCTGCATAAATGCTAGCTCACTCCTGAAACTCTCTATGTCCTTGCCAGCTGAATGAGAGGATGACTCTGATTGGAGAAAGACTGGAGCGGCTGTGTAGTCACCTGCAGGCCTCAATGGCTCTTCAAGGCCTCACCCCACGAATTCAGGAGCAGCTACAGGACAACAAGCACACATTGTCTGAGCTCTCCAAAATGGATCTGGACCTCAGTAGTGTGAGGACACAGGCTTCAGGAGCTCCTGTCCAACACAGGGGCTCTCGCGGATAGTTCTATTGGCTCGGGTACATCAAACATGAATTATCTTCTGGCACATACAGCTTTATATGCTAAAACATCTCATAAAGATTATTATTTCATAAGCATGGTCTGTCTATGATGATCTTGGTAATTTCAAGCTATCCAAGAGCGGGTTTGCAGTCTAACGAGCCGCTGGGAGGAGGCTCAAAGACAAGCTCAGGAGAGGAGAAGTGGTTCTCAATCTCCTGGATCTAGCGGTCAGGTTCTGGAATGATGTGAGTGACATGACATCTGGCCTGAATGATGCCCAGCAAGCTGTTCTGGACCTCAACTCCAATCGATCAGATTCAGAAACCATTCGACAGAGCCTAGAGACCATGCAGGTAGGCTACAAAAATGATACTGCACTCAATGTTACTCTGCTCTTTCCTATTCCAGGCTGGCCCTTGCTGGTTTAGTGCTGGTCTAGCTGGACCAATGTAATATTACTAGTTTTACTTTTAATATACATCACATGTTTTTAACAGAACATATGCTCATTACCTGGTTTTGTACATTCAGCAGGGTTTTTAGAATATTTCCTCATTGCATCTGAAATTTTTGAACAATGCAAACTCTCTTATCCTTCCTTCTCAGACACTCAGGGAGGACATTGATTCTCTACAAGGTGACCTGGGACACACTGGGAATTCTGGGAATGGAACTCATGTCAGCATGTGGTGACACAGACAAGCCAGAGGTCACAAAAGTTGGATGAGGTTTGTATTTGAAACTGAAATGAGACTAATCCTCACAGAGACTGTTGTGTATCATGTGGTCATTTGTTCACATCTCACTGTCCAGCTGTCTTTTTCTGCAGCTTTATGGAACATGGAACAATCTCAGTAAGATCTGGACAGAGTGCAACAGTAAGTTAGAGGAATGTTTACGATTGGCTCTCCATTATCAGGACAGTATGCAGGTGAGTAAGCCGCAAAGAACAAGTTTCAATTCCCTTTCATTTCAAAGTCTTTTTTTTTTTCAGATTGGACATGTCCTGGCCAGGATTTCTAAAATATCCTGGTTTTGGCTTTATCTTTCCTTTTATTTGATGTTCTCTCTATTGTCCTCATAAAACTTTATGTATGCATATTTGCATTGCTTTGACCGCTCTCTGTTGATCCCACCTTCTCGTACGCTACGATTGGTCGATTGTGTACAATGCCTACATGCTATTG
>NW_020523271.1:5000-37333 GCF_003368295.1 Carassius auratus | reverse complement strand
TAATGTTAGGTGTTGGGTTAGTTTGGTATGAGCAGGGTGCCCTGATGTCACGCACCTCCTCGTCCTCGATGCGCCGCTGACTGTCTGTGATGAACTTGATGTATTGACTGGTCAGCGTCATCAATTCACTATAGCGAGTTCTCAGAGTGACATATATAGAAAGACAAAGCATATTGAAAAATTACAAATTAAAATATTTCAGTTAAAGTTGGTAGGGTAACATAAGTGCTTACTGAAAATAATAAACACTATAGTTATTTATGCAGCAGTCAAATACAGTAATGCAAATGTATAAGAAGTGAATGATCTGAGCTCTTTCTAACCTCTTGAATGATGTTATCAGAGGCAGACTCCATCTTGGTTTTCTTCAAGGAGAAGTCAGAGGTTCGACCTGAGCTTTGTAGGCAACCAACTGAAGTTCATAGTCCTGGGGGAAAAAATAAATAAATAAATAAGATTGTAGCACTCCATCCACAAACTGTAGGAAATAAATACATTTAAACACACTCTCTATTAGAACTCTCTCTCACCTTAATGGTATCGATGTACGCTTTGGCGTATTTCTGGCACTCATCCACTTTCTCTTGTTTTTTTCTCAATCTCTTCAAGCAGTTTCTGTGAAAAAAATCTGCATGTTATACTTACACTTTTGCAACAGGTTAACAAAAGAATCTCATTGCAATGTATGTCAGACAACTAATGCACATAAATGAATATTCCAGAAGACTTCTCTTCTGAGACTTAAAACAATCTTCACGAGATCTTTATTGGTCTTGTTCCATATTTCACACAGTTCAAACTTTTATTTATAAAAATACTACACACTGGTAAATATATATACAAATATATATATATTAAACGTAAAGTTGTTTCGTAATGATTTGTATCGTAAAAAGCGCTATACAAATAAGCTTGAATTAAATAATTGTAGCAGGTGCACAGTTTTCATTCATGACATCACTGCTGGTGGGAGGGGCCTCATCTCGCCTCTTCGGGGAGGACCTGTAAGATGTGGAGTTACGCCATCGCACGTACCTTCTCCTGTGGCCAGCTGCTCTTGGAGCGTCTTGCCTGTCGATTATAGGCACGGCCTGAGATCTGCCTCCTGCCGCTGTTTGGCGTCTGCGATCCAGCGCGATGAGCCAGTCCGTAGCTCTCTCTGTACGTAATCCCCAGCTGCCGGCCCAGCTGTCGGAGCCTCACGCTGCCGCAGGGTCGATCTGAGCGAAGACGGCGCGCCAGCGTCCTGAAGAACTGGCCCAGGAGCTGCTGGTAGTGATCCAGCTCGGCGTCACCCGCTCGCTGTGAACCTGAAGCCTGCGCTGGCTGACCGCCGTGGCCTTGGCCAGCTCACTCTCCATGTCATCATAACACGGGCCGCTGGGTGTCTGCCATCCGAACGCATCCCGCTGAACACAAGTCGACAAGTTACTGAAGCCCAGAATTTGATGGAACTTACATACAAGTGCTAGAATAATCCACAAGACAAAGCATCAAGCAGTATGCGTGAAGAGTTAATATTACCTTGAGCTCAAGAGCAGTAGTTCTCTCCACCTCCTGGACGTTTGTAGGCACCGTGTGAACCTCACGCAGACGATTCTCATATTTCTTCACCACATCTTCTGCCCCTTGCTGTGTTACGGATCACGATCTCTATTGTCTTAAGTCTACGGAAAAAAAACAAAACAATTGCCTCAATCTAAATCTTATGCTTAAGATTATTAGTACAGTACATAATAATACTGTAGCAAATGAACAAAGAGACAAAAGATGAACGATGAGCAGCAGTAGATACGCAGTGCAAACACAGACACGAGACAGGTGAGAGCGCCCTCACTTCTCCAGGTAGACCGAGGACAGGTTGTAGGTCCGGTCCATTCTTCTGCAGGGTGATGTCCAGCTCGGAGCGCAGGACCGGAGAGCTGGACTGCTGCGGAGAGGACCAGCACCTCCTCAGCTTTCTCCAGACACTCGCTCCAGGCTCTTCTTAACGCCGTCCAGCTCCGTGTGCACTTTCTGTTTGAGACAGAGACAAAACACAATCACTCACGTGGTTAAATATGCGAAGAAACATGCTCTGGTTATAATTCACATAATAATCTAAATACAAAATTAGAAATAATATTCAAGGTACAGTTAATTAAAACAATTAAAACATAAAATTGTGGCTTGAAATAAAATAATGTTAACTGATAAAAATGTAATATATTATTTTATAACATCAAAATATATATTCCCTTATTTTGAAGCAAAATCTTTCATTTTTTAGTCTAACTTGATGTAAAATATAACTAAAACGATAACTGAAAAAAAAAAATAAAAAAATTCTCTCTATACAAACAGTGACAAACCAAACAAAATCACTCAATTTAACTTTGAAAGAGTAAAAACTGATCCAAAATATGAATACAAACTATAACAGTATCTCAAAAACACTAAAATAACACTGATTATATCTTTTCTGAGTATTTTTTAGTTTGATATTATGATATTATTTTCAGGACAGTTAAGCACACATTTTAATAGAACAACAGGTTAAAATCTCACCACTCGCTCTCCATTTATATCTCGTATTGTTTAGTATTTGTTTGTGTCTTTAATTTAGTTGTATTGCAGTAATTAAGCATTTCATGACTATCACAATATTGGAGAAATGAGAAACACAAACTAGGAAACGGATCCATTACAATTGAAGAAGAATATCTCAGGGAAAACGTGCTTAAATCTCACAAAAGTAACATCACAAAGCAAAACATCTTATATTGCTATTTTGGGGATGTGTTTGTTGAAATTCCCTCATTATGAGTCACAAATATGACTTGAATTTGTATACACATACATCAGCTGGCAATAGTTTTTAACTGGATAAAAATATGAAGAAGTGTGGGTGTGTCGTACTCTCTGATCCGCAGTCTTCTGAATGCAGTTCTCGGGAGCGGGTCTTTGTCCACAGGCTGCCGGATACGAGCCACGTACGAGACTCACAGTCCTCGATCTGCAGCCGCAGGCTTTTGATTTGGGTTGATGTACGTCTTGCATATGGATTCATCCTGCTCGCCTGCAAAGAGAGAAGATCTGTTATTACGCTTTCCATCAACACTAAAGACAAACGACAGTTTATCTCTTCATTTATCGGTCACGACACTTAGTCACGTCACACACATTCCATCTGTGGTTATGACTCACATTTCATCCCAAAACCAAAGAAAAAACATAATTCATTTAAATGTGCATGAAGAAAATAAGGCATATTTTTACAGCTCAAACCAGTTAAATATGTTTTTACTGCATTGACAAGCACTACAATGATGCATCTTCTTCAGTTTAGTTAACTATAATAACCTGTCATGTTTCGAAGGATTTACCCGATGGATGTCATCTAAAAGAAAACTATACTCTGTTTACAGGTTCAGGACTGCATCAGGCTGTGTGTTTACTCTGTTGAGTGTTTCAGTACATGCACACTCTGTAGCTAAAGCACAGGAAGCAAACAACATCCGTGACAGAGCAGCTCATCCATGATACCCTGCTCAGGAGCACAAGACTCACCCTGCGCTCTGACAGCGGCTCCTGAAACGTGAATTCAACAGTTACACAACATCCTCGTGTCTCAGTGTAATGCACGGAGGGCTCTGTCAGCGCTTGGGGTCTGTACCTTTCTCCAAGGAGCGCAGCAGGCTGTCGTAGTGCTGGACGGCCTCCTTGTAGTCCCTCTCCACCTGCAGGTTATCGCTGGAGTCAAAAGAGCCTGGAGTCCCGGGAGTCTCTGAGGAAGTCCTGATAGTGCATCTGCAGGTTCCTCAGCATCAGCTGGTACTCATCCGACTTCATCGTCTTCAACTGAAACATGAACATTACAAATCATTTCAAATTTACAATAACAGGCCTATTTAATAATCTTGATCTCGTCTCTCATCTGAAATCTGTTTCAAAACTATCAAGTCTACTCTTTAATTCATTTAGAAGAGCCCTTGAAAATCCTGTTATTCAGTAAAGCAATTTTCCTTGTTTACGGCTTGTTTCCTAAATATAACTGTCGGTCTGCGACCTTACAATCAAGTTACTCAATTAGAGGAAAAATCCCATGTTGTTTAGTAGAACAAGTGTTATTTTATTTTAGAAAGAAATAACCAGACAGTGCATTTAAGTCCCACAGCATATCTGCACTGATCTCTTTCAGTAGCAAACGCATTTCATCAGTCAGTTGTGCTGAATCCTAAGGTAATGACTATAACACAGGTGTGTATTTATGTCACGAGTGAGGTGTAGAACGGACCGTGGTGATGTTCCAGGAGCGGATGAGATGGATGTCTTTCATCAGATACTGCCAGGAGAGCAGACTCCTGAGGTCAGCGTGGAGCTTCTGCCACAGAGCCTGAGTCTGCTGCTGACCGGCGTCCAGACTGACACAAACAACCACACAACAACACGTCTAAACATTACAGTCTGCTTCAGTCATACTGTGTTCTGAGAAAGAGGAAGCTGAACAAAGAAAAACTAGGTGCCAAGACGTTTCACTTTTTTTTACTTGTATTAAAATAGCTACCACTGATGCAGTAAATTCTCATAAAAACAGTACACATACTGTTGAAAATTGCAAAAAAAAAAAAAAAAAAATAAATAAATAAATAAAAAAACTAGTTAAAATATAATATAATACAAAAATATAGTATCTTATAATGGTATATAGCTACTTTTCTCAGAAAAAATAATAATTTTTATTTCAGCCGAAGCAACATTTCTCATTTTTGTTTCTTTTTTTAGCTGAAATTCAAAATATAAATACAATTATATAAACTAAAACGTAATAATAAATAATAAATGCTATAAATATGCATGTTTAAAAACACTACTTTTCGGACTACAAGTCGCACCTGAAAAAAAAAAAAAAAAAAAAGTGTGACTTACAGCCCGGAAAATACGGTAATAAAAAGATAAAAAACACAAAACAAAACAACTCAAATGTGAAAACAGAAAATATCTATCAAAATATATATAAAAAAATATAATAACATATCAATGAAACAAACAAAAAAATAAATAACCACTACAAAAACACACAACAAAATGAAGAAACTTTAAAAAAAGAAATGAATATTTCTTCTGAAAACCTATACTAGTACATCAATGACAGTAAAATAATGCTGGTGGACAGTAAGCAGTAAAGTTGTCCAGAAAACAGTGTTTCCCAGTGCAGTGTGTATAACGCACCTGGACACGCTCTCCACAGCCTCCTTGTTGACGGGGGGCACGAGGAAGCAGATGGAGGGCACCACGGCCTCGTTCCCCGAGCGGTTCAGGACCTTCCACCTGAAGGGCTGGGAGTTATTGATGAGCGTGCACTCGTCGCCCTTGTGCATGGTGATCTGTCAGCAGAAGCAGAGGTCAAGCGTGCAGCACGAGCACTCTGTGAGCGTGTGTGAGCGTGTGTGACCGAGTCTCTACCTCCATCTGTTTGAAGTCACACACAGCTTGGACGGGCAGCTTTCCTCTGGAGGGGCTGGTGGGGTCCCGCGGCTTCAGCTGGACGATGGACTTGGCTCTGTTCGTCAGGCCAGCGATGTCAGACTTGAACTCGTTCAGCTGCTCTCTTTCCTCCTGCGGTCAAACTCACTTAGTTAGATTACAGCTACCTATTAATCTGACTTTTTAAACACTAAACACACACTAGCATTACAGTTTAGTTTTGTGAGACAGTGGAAAGCAAACTCACGACAGCGTCCTGCAGTAGATCCTCCAGACGAGTGGCAGTGGTGCTGCGGTCACACGTGTACTTCTTCTTCATGGTCTCCTGCATCTTCTTCATCCTCTGCTCAGCATCTCTCACATCAGCGAAGAACTACGGGAGGAGAAAGAGAAGAATAATGCTCATACATGCTTGACCAACGAAGAATTGCACATGGTTAGATGATACTGATGCTGTACCTGGAAGTATGCAGTGTTTTCTCTGAGATGAGTTTCAATGCAACAGCACACCTGGAGGATCCAGCTCCACTTCGTCTGCAGAGCTGCACTGAACTCCTGCAGATCAACACAACACACACTTAACACTTACTGATCAGAATGGTTTCTAGAGCAGCAAATCAGCAAATGCTAGCATGTTTCTAGCATGATTAGCATGAGACTAGCATGTTTCTAGCCTGATTAGCATGTTGCTAGCATGTTTCTAACATGATTAACATGTTGCTAGCATGTCGCTAGCATGTTTCTAGCATGATTAACATGTTGCTAGCATGTTGTTAACATGTTTCTAGCATGATTAGCATGCGACTAGCATGTTGCTAGCATGTTGTTAGCATGTCGCTAGCATGTTTCTGAAGAATGTGACACTGAAGACTGGAGGAATGAGGCTGAAAATACAGCTGTGCATCACAGAAATAAATTACACTTTAAAAGATACTCGCATATAAAACAGTTATTTTAAATTGCAATAATATTTCACAATATTACTGTACTTTAATCAAATAAATGCAGCCTTGGTGAGCAGAGGAGTCTTTGGTAATGCCTTTATGCATAATGCATTATAAAAGTAGTTTTAATGCATTTATTATGCCTCATTGTAATGCATTGCATGATCTCATTAATAATTATAAGCACAGATAATACTTTAGTACATTTATCAATTCAACAATACGCTGTGCATTTTAAATTTAAGATATAATGTATCACAATGCACATAATAAATAATTATAATCATCTCTTTGTAATGCATGGTAAAGATGAACCATGTCTTCTTTTAAAAACATGAACGGTTGACTCCGTACCTCGACAGTCTTCTTGCCTGGATGTCCGTCTTTGATCAGTCTGTCTCCAGTGGCCTGGATGTCGTTGATTTTCTTCTCTCTAAATTCCAGTTCTCGCATGAGTCCCTGAGGAATGAGTTAGACCATGAAGATCAATCCAGTATCCTGTCAGTATTCTCCATTTACACCTGGTTAAACTACAACGAGCAACAGACAACCCTAATCAGAGCTCTGCACTTACGGAGTAGTTCTCTTTCTTCGCAGTCATGTTGGTGTTGCGCTCGCTCCAGTCGTAGTTGACCTCCTCTTCCTCTTTGTCATTGAGCCACATCAGTTCCTTGGTGGCGGCGCTGACGAAGTTATACAGCTGGTCCAGGTTTCTCAGACGGGACTTGGAGGAGTTCTAGAGAAGAAGAGAGATGTGTGCTGACAGTCTGCAAGGCCTAGTGGTTTATATAGCTACTGGTTAAAGCACTCACCAGCAGTCTGTTGTACTGCAGATCCAGTTTGCCCAGATAGTCTCTGTATGTGCCTTTACTTGCAGGCGAGAGCTGGCTCTGAAACACACAAAGAGGAAGAAAGCTCAGGTTTTTAGTAAAATCACATTTATATTTTTATTGAGCCTTTTTCCGTTCTGCCTTAAGGGCTGTTCGCTCCAACGACTAATACTATAAAGTTTGTATAATTGTTCTAATTCAATAAGAACAGCATAGTCCACATCACAACTATAAAGATAACAAGAAAGAGGAATGAATGATATGAGTGGAATATGAATATGTGGAATATGAGGGTTTTTTTGCAGCTGATGAACAATAAAGCCTTTGACAGCCAATCAGAATCCATTCTGCTTTAACGAGCTTGAGTATTTAAAGTGGCAGACAACAATAATAATATACAGATCCGTACTGTCCACTGATAACACTGCTAATACAGCTTTATTTACATATTTATAGTTATCATTCTATTCTATGTTTATTGCCACAATATAAAAAAGTTGTTAAAATGTCTAATGTTTTATATATTGCTTTGCTTGAACTGTATGTCTTTTGGTGAAATGTTTATATATTCAACTTTAAATATAGAGATATGTGATAAGAGTATTTTGTGACAGTATAAACAATCAAGCAGCTGAGATTTGCAAAACACAGTATGTGTGAAGGCATAGTTTGTTAATGAATTAATTTGTTAATAATTATTCATTTGTAAATTACTTTTAATTATTCATTCACAGTCATTTTTTACTAGAATATTTTAATTACTATAATTAGTTATATGGCAAGTAAAAAATCATGGATGAGGCAAATTTAATACGTTTAATATGTTTGATTGTTTGTTACTTAGCACCATGTCAGCTACCATGGCTATATTCATGACAAGAAACAAGGGAAAAAGGGAAATACGTAAATAAAGAATATAAAAAAATACATAATAATAATAATAATGTTTGTTTTTGATCAAAATCTAAACGGTTTAACTTCATCACGAAATCTTTTCATAAGAGTCAATTGGAAATCTAGGAGGAGTTGAAGACATCACAGTCCGTTAAAATATGCTTCAAAGATACAGGGCATATTTTATTCATATAAGAATAGTAGTCTGGAAAGATAAGAGCCTCCATGAAAAAAGTAATACAACAAGTAAACCATTAAAGTACCTCATCTGTTCGTGCGCGCTCGATCTTAGCCCTGAAGTCCTCGATGGTTTGGTGAAGTCCTCTGTGGCTGCCCAGCTGAGACTCCACAGAGGGAAGATCGATGCCCCACTCGGCCGTATCGATCCGCCGCTGGTTCTCCTCCACCCAGGATAACAGATCCTGCGCGTAACGCAGGGTGACCTCATCCAGCTCGGGCCGTGCACGCTGCACAGACTTCTGGGAAATCTGTGTGATGGAGACGTGAGAGGCAGTGCTGACGCTGGGCTTGAGCCTCAGGTTGTAGTCGCTGCGCAGGTTCACCAAGCGCTCGTGTAAGCGGTACACCCTGAGGAAGGAAAGTTTGCTTACATTACATTACAGAGAAGTTTCATCCAATAAAATTACTCGTAGGTCCAAAAGGGAAAGAAATATCCCTTTTTAACCCTTTCCCCACCAACGTTTTAGAAAAAAGGGTAACACTTTAGAATAAGGTTCCATTAGTTAATGTTAGTTAATGTATTAATTAACATGAACAAACAATGAATAATACATTAATTACTGTATTTATTCATCTTCGTTAATGTTAGTTAATGAAAATACAGTTATTCATTGTTAGTTCATGGTAATTCACAGTGCATTAACTAATGTTAACAAGCACAACTTTTGATTTAAATAATGCATTAGTAAATGTTGAAATTAACATGAACTAAGACTTATAAATGCTGTAGAAGGATTGTTCTTGCTTAGTTCATGTTAACGAAAGTAGTTAACTAACATTAACTAATGGAACCTCATTCTAAAGTGTTACCGAAAAAAGTTTTTTCTTTTTTGACAATTTTCATTAAAATTTCATGGCCCCCAGAATATATATATTTTTTGTAGAAAATATCTGAACGTGCAATACATGAACACTTGAATGTTGGTAAGTTTAATTAGATGATCAGAGCAACAATGCAGTGGATGGTTTCCATCAGCACTCCTAAAGCTTGCACAGATCAACATTTCACACGATAACTTTAGGCTGATTTCATTTGCATGTTATTTATTTTTGATGATAGCATTATTTTTCATATGCATATGCTTACATATGAGATCTCTCGTTTCTGTGCCTCCTTGCCTATATTTTTGATCGGCACTTTCTAGACTCATTCAGGAGATGCGTAATAGCGCCCCCGAGTGCATAACAGTGAAAACGCAGAAACACAAAAAATTCAGGGTTTGGTGGGGAAAGAGTTAATGCACTGAAGTCTCCTGGAAGAAGGTTTTCCACTAAATGGACTCACCTGCGATACATCTGCTCTGCCTGCAGGTGGCGCCCGTCTTTGAGCAGCTGAACGTCGTTGAAGAGGAGCCGGATCATGCCGTCGGCTTTGTCCAGATCCCTCTCCACCTCAGCCGTGTGCTGCGCTGGTTTCCCAGCACTCAGGAGACGGATATCCTGCAACAAAAGTCAAAGTCACTACAGTGCAAAGTTTAAACAGCAACTTCATAGTTTACACTCACATTTGTGACCCTGGACCACAAAACCAGTCATAAGGGTCTTCTTTCTTTCTTTTTTCCTTTTTTTTATTTATAATAAAAAGCTTTCCATTGAAGTATGGTTTGTTATGATAGAACAGTATTTGGATGATATACAACTATTTGAATATCTTGAATCTGACGATGCAAAAAAAATAAAAAATAAAAAATCTAAACAATCACTTTTTTTCAAAGTTCCCCAAATAAAGTTCTTAGCGATGCATAATATACTGCATAAAAGAAAAATTTAGAATTTTGACTTATACAATGTATCGTTGGTTATTGCTACAAATATGCCTGTGCTACTTACGACTGCTTCTGTGCTCCAGGGTCACGTTTGACTGAACAGTAACTATAAGAGTGTGTTGATCTCACCGTCTGCAGCAGAGACTCAGTCTGGTTGATCTGTTCCTCACACATGCCTGATTCAGTCTGTACTTTACTGACGATCTGCTGGAGACGCTCTAACCTGCAAATGGACAATTTGATGACATTTTTATTTCAAATAAGCTGCTATGAGGACCAGACGTTATGCCGATCAGGTCTGATGTATGCGAGACTATTACACAAACGACCAAAAGATTTTTCAATAAAATGAAGAGACAGGATTTTCAATAAAGTAAAAACTTTTAAACTAAAATAAAACAAATGTGAAAAATATGACGGGGAATTGATCACAAGTAATTGAAAACAACAAAACAAACAAGAAACTCACAGTTTTCCACCACGAAGCAAATACTCGAAACGAAACAGGTCTGTCACAAATGCCATTTTTTACAGTCCAACAGCATGCAAGACTCCCCAAAATGCATAAAAAGCATGTTATTTCTGTCATAATCCTGTCATGTGACGCGCGCAGACCAAACCACAGCCCATGAAGAAACTGTGTGCTGCATATGACTCTCGTCCAGCGAGAAGCAGCATTGTGTTGAGACATGGGACATGTCCTGCTGCGTATGATACTCCCTCTCCTTCAAGATGACGGACATCCAGGACTATTTTAGTTCATTGAATCGCAGCATTCTTTTATCGGTCTCATCGACACGGAAATCAGTAAACTTACTACACTGCTTCACAGAAACTGAAGAGAACAATCAATACTTATGTTTGGAAATCACTCATGCGTCGAATACACATTCATCAGTCTCTATATAACTAGGATGGTTAAAAACCCAGAATTTGGATCCATTAAAACTATGATGATCACACTAAGCAAAACCAAAATTGTTTAATGTTTTATAACGAAAACAGAAACACATTCTTTTCTGCATTCTCCTTGATTGTGAAAAACCCAAACTTTTGACAAACAGTTCAAGTTTTTTCCTGCATCAAAACAGCAACAATTTAGTTCATACAGGAGAGTATTCATTCAAGCATTGCTCAATTTTGAACAGTAAACATAGTTTGTAGTTACGGCAGATTTAAATGATTAAACAATAAACCAAGTGATGAAAAAAAAAACATACACACAGTCAGTGTTTTAACTTGTTTGTATATACTACGACAAACTAAAAATCACCAAAACATCAGCTGATTACAAGTCACTGAGCTCTGTTTGTGGATACCACTTATTGATAATTGCATCAAATGCAATAAAATGCATGCATTTTAAGTGCTAAAGTGATGCATTTTGAGACCGCATCATTCTCATGCAGCTCTCATTAGTCTAGAATGGCCTTCATTGTGTCATAACAGCTGATGTAATGTCAGTGTTTGCCAGTTTTAACTGTGTCTGAGACGTCTTCCTCACCTCTCCAACTCTATCCGGAGCAGTCTCTCCCTCTCCAGAATAGACACCTGTAGACGACCCCATTCCTTCTCCACGTCAGTGGGATGATAACCTGGAGGAACCTTGACCTGACCGGCGTGGACCGCGCTCTGTGAGGAAATGGTGGAAAATCACGTTAAAGCAGAGGAAACATATCATTGTACAGATTCAAAACTGAAATGACTTTCACATCTCGTGACTGAAGCACAATATAGTGTATTCTGAGCTTGTGTACAAACCTCAAAGGACTGATAGAGGTGTGTGGAGCGGCTCTTGTCCGACTGTTTTGCGGGAAGCTTTGTTTCTTTAAATTTCAGAAACTGACGCCACAGAATCTGCAATATAAAGAAAATTAATAAATAAACACACACAAATATATAACACAGTGTAATAACTTGGGAGTAACAGGGTTATCATCATCAACCAAAACAAGCCCTTCATTAATTTAAATACGTAAAATACAAAAGAAAAAAAAATCTTGTAACCCATTTTATTTCAGCCAAAGTACTAAAATAACAAAACTAAAACTGAAAAACTGAAAATAACTGTCTGTAACACTTTATAATAAACTTCCTTAGTTAACTATGTTAGTTAACATGAACTAACAATAACACTTTTGAAACTTGTATCTATTAATTGAATTGAGTCAAAAGTCGTAGTTAATAGCTAGTTAGTGAGAATTGGTCCTCAAACAAAAGTGTGACACATATTTATTATTTACTGTTTAATGAACCTGAGCTAACATGAACAGGTGCATTTTTATTAACTAACACTAACACAGATTCATAAATACTGTAACAATACAAATGTATTGTTCATTGACCCGGGACGACCCTGAGCAGGTAGATCTGGATGGTTCAGTGAGTATTTGTCAGTAGTTATTCTTCTAGCATGATGACATGATTGAGGATAGGCTTCACAAAGCTGGTAATCTAAGTAACAGCTCTCAGATCAAGATGATATCCATCACACACCCTGAGGAGACACAAACTCAGACCAAGCAGCTCCGAGCCAGAACGCTGCTCTTCACGATACGGCGTCATGTGACACGACTCATGCTCTGCAAAGAAGGACTTCTTCCAGTGACATGCCATCGGATGAGGAGGATAGGGTTCTCTCTCTGCTACTGGCAGTGTTGGGATCAACTTTTACATTGTTTGCCAAGTTACAACTTAATTACTGGTATATATATATATATAAATATATATATATATATATATATATATATATATATATATATATATGCCCAGCTGAGACTCCACAGAAGGACGTTTTCACCACTGAATAAACAAGGTAATTGCGACTTTTTATCTCACAATTCAGATTTTTTTTTTCTCAGAATTGCGAGTTTATATCTTGTAGTTCTGACTTTATAACACTCAATTGTGAGTTATAAAGTCAAAATTGCGAGATTTAAACTCAAAGTTTATTTCTCGCAATTCTGACATTCTTTTTTTATAAACTCACAATTCCGAATACAAAAATGTCAAAACTGCAAGATAAAAAGTATTGCAAAAAACTTGTTTTAGTTTAAATGGATTTCCATAATAAAAGAGTAATCTCGCAATTCTGACATTTTAACTCACAATTTTTACTTTAAAACTCTCTTTTGCAGTTTATATCACGCAATTCTATCTCGCAACTTTGAGTTATAAAATCTGAATTGCAAGATATGAACTTGCATTTCTTAGGAAAAAAAGTCATAATCGCAAGATAAAAGTAGCAATTACCTTGTTTTATTTTTTATTTAGTACCGTCCATAATCAAGAGATATAGATGGCTTTAATTTTTTTAATAAGAGCTATATTATTTTCTCACACATAACAATAAATATCTAATTAAAAGTTACTTAAAAAGATAAATTCACATGAAATACAATTAATGAAACTAGACGAAGCCTAATTTACATAACTTTGCCAAAAAACATTACAGCAGTGCTGCAGGAAATACTTTAAAAAATCAAATCAAAAATGCAAATATATTTGTTTGAACTATGAAATGTCCCATAAAATAAATGACTATTAAATAATCAAATGAAAATAAATACATGCAAAATAATAATACATATAATTTGTAATAAGACTAAATGCAATAAAACTATAAATTAAAACAAAGTAAAAAATTATATGCTAGTTATAAACGTGTTCATTTGGTGCAGGTCTAATATTTAAATAAGCATAACCATGTTGTTGACCATTAAACCAATTCGGTATAGCTGCTCAACCAGTGTAGAGTTTACAGGTTAAACTAGTTAGAGCTCGAGCATTCTGTGCAGTCTGCAAATCACAACATATTCTAACTTATCTGGTCCTTTAAAGGACAGGGTCCCAGATAATTCACAAAAAACAATGTGCAATTCACAGACAGCACAGCACGACAGATAATGAACACTGCAATTCATTCAATAACTGAATACAACCAGAGTAACAGAGCACACAACAGCAGACTCACCTCGATCTCTTCATAGCTGCTTGGAAACTTCTTCTCCTCGAAGATGTGTGCTTGATGTCTGATCCACTGGAGAAGAACGGTGACCAGCTCGTAATACTCCTGCCAGTGCAGCTCCAGCTCCTGCAGCCGGGAACAAAACACACAAAAACTATTCAGAGAGGAACAGGAAAGCTCTTTTTGTCACTTACCACGTTCACTCAATTAGGTGTCGACAATCAGAACCTTGTCTGATAACAGCATATGAAGGGAGGGACGAATCAAAGCACACCAATAGCTGATACAGGGACTTATTTATTGATAGTTTGTGACACGCAGATCGTCTAATTCTCTTCTCATTATAGATGCTGATGGTGTGAAGGAGGAATGAAATAAACTGCCTCTAACAGCAGCTGGATACTGTAATATGAGGTCAGATGGCTGAGATCCAGATCACACAACATCTATTACCTCGTCAAGTTCATATTCCTAACCTTTTATCCTCCGTAAAGGTGTAAACAAGGACGTGGAAGAGGAGTCTTCTGTCAGTTTGTAACTCCAATGATTCACCATATTTGAATGTATGCAAATGAATTTGTAAAAGAACAAATGTTAATTGAATTTTGTGTCTTTTCTTAACATAGCTTTTTTAAACTGTTAAAAGGTAAAAGGTTCTTTATTGGCATTGATGGCTCCAAGAAGAAACTTCTACATCCGTGGAAACTTTTCATTGAAAAGTTCTCTGTAGTAGAAATACTTTCTTTGGATTATTCAAATATTGTTCACACTTCACACAAAAATGGTTCTTTTAAGAACTGTTCACTGAACGATTTCTTAGGGAACCAAAAAATGGTTCTTCATCACTGCAAAAATCTCTTTTTTGGAGACTTTTTTAAAGAGACATCTTGGAATGAAGTTATGTGCGATGTTAGGAGCTCAATAGTCTTAAAGTGGAATTTGGGCTCAATTTTGCATGCAAAAATAATCCATTGTCTACTGTTATAGAGCAGAGAAGTATGAAGCACAGAAATCACCAAAGTCACTTCCAAACCAAGCATCTTTCTATTGATGATTTTGCATAACCAATTTAGCATGAGCTAAACCTGTGTGGGGAACCTTTCGTCTTCACACAGAACTCCAGATTGGTTGGATTATGCTCATGAAATTTCTCTGAGCAACAGTAAAGGTCCCCATTCACTCTAACTGTATTGAAAAGAGCAGCACGAAGAACATTCTGCTAAACTTCTCCTTTTGTGTTGTGCAAATGAAATCAATTGATGAGGTCTGGAATGTGTTTCTGGGAACATGACGATCATCTTGTCATTGTCAGAGAGACTGGACACTGATGCTACTCACAGGGTATATACAGCAATCCTTAAGTTAAATTTACTACTTTTTAATACCTTTTTCACTACCTTCAGAATATTTTTTAAAACCATCACGACACTGAATTGCAAGTGTTAATCAGCGACCTTTCTATTATTTACACAGATTTTGACATATATAACATACAAAAAATAATAGATTTAGAGATGTTGACAGCATATTGCACATTTATTTCACTTAGTAAATAAAAATAAAACAAATACCATAAAATGTGCAATGGAGAAAATGGATAGACCGAACAATAAGCCTGCCTGTTAGTGTTGTCACGGTACCAATATTTCAGTATTCGGTACCGATACCAATGAAAATCCACGGTTCTCGGTACCAATTTCGGTACCAAAGCAAAACACAAAAATTTGCTAATAAAAAAAAAATAACTTTTTAGCACTAAAAATAAAACCAATGCCATTCTTTATACTTATTTAGAATTGTGTTTAAAGTTTTTCTACAAGTTATATAATTATGAAAAACAGTAAACAAGTTTCACCCAAATTTAATTTGTCTTTTAATTTATCAAATTTAAACACATTTTATGTTTGGTAAATAAAGGGGATTTGCTATTAAAATTAAAACATGGGAGAAATATTGAGATTTATTTTTTTTTTTAATAAAGTTTTTTATTTTTTTGCAACAATGGTAGCAGTATCACATACGTTTAAATAATAGTAATATTTCTAGCACAATGCCCTTATGTAAAAATTTTCTTTTAGGCCTAATGAATGCATATTTGTCATTTTGAAATTTCTATTTGCCCATTAGCTCCGCCCACTACCGGAGAAACCGGTATGTCTTCTGCTTTTTCGAAAATGAATATTTCTAAATAACGACCAATTTCCAGACGTAGGCAGTCAGCACATAGTCCAGTTAATATGCTGTCGAACCAAATCTAATAAAACTAATGAGGCATTTTTATAAATGAGGTTTCTTAAGGTTGTCTGTGAAAATTCCCACACTTCTGCTGAGTACAGGGTGTCCGCGGGGTTTTAAAAAGTATTAAAAAGTGATAAATCAAAATGGTCAAATTTAAGGCCATTAAAAGTGTTAAATGTGGTCTCAGAGGTATTATTTTTTTCCAAATTAGGTATTATTTTTTCCAGACTATCAGGTGTCTTATTCTGATTGAAATTCTATCTGCGTTCGTGTTAGTTCGTTTATATGGGCTTTAGCATATCTGGGCACATAATCAAAGATCTTTCGTCTCCGTCTCAACGTATGTTTGATGCTGACGTCATATTCAGTGGTCGTTCGGCATCATCTCAGAACACTGCGCGCTCAACAGAAGTGGCTGGCTTACGTTTTATTTTAGACTTGCTTCAAGGCATATCTTCAATGACTGGACAACCATCGTCGTCTTCATGGACAAATGCAAGTTTTCTAATAGCTGGGTTAACGACCGGTAGTACCGAGGTCCCGTTCAAACCCGGTTCTTGACGCATACAACGCTATGATTTCCGCGAAGCAGAAAACGAGTACGGAATCTCAAAATCCAGTCATGTAAATGAAACTTACATTTTAATATGGACAGTCATGGAATTTGTGAAAGCATAAATTAATCAAATCAAATCTCCATATGGACCAGTATCTGTAAATGTTAAGCCGCAAAAGTTGTTTGAAATATGAATCCGTGTTCTGCGCGTCTCTGTGTGAATTAATTAATGACAGAGACGTGCAGGTTTATTTACTACATAGACTGAAGCGCATGACGCTTGCATTAATTTCAGCATCTGTTGTCTTCTCCTGTCAAAATAATCGAGTTAATTTAGAATTATTCATGATGAGTGAAACTCACATTGGCTTTGACGCCGTCCTGGACATCTGGGACACGGGGCATAGCATCGTAAAGAGAGGACACATAGGTGATGATGGACTTCTCATCAGGATGAGGCACATCCACATCTGCAATCAAAAGAATTGTAGATTTATAAGTGTTGATTGTTTCATTCAGCATGTTCTAAAAGAGTTCTAGAAAATAATTTAGATTTCATTAACATGAAAGGGAAACTGTGAATGTATTTTCTTCTCCGCTGTGATGCATATCTAAATAAAACAGGTAAAATGTAGGGAAAAAAAAAAGATAAAATAAAATGGTCCATCTGGAATTGATTAGTTTAGTTTGGCTGTTTTCTTTGCTAATCGCTGCAATCTTGCACCAGTGAATAAATCATCAATTAGTAAATGTTTTTAATAACGAAAAAAAAAATTATGTGTATGGATAAACCAGGCATAATAAACAGTGGGGTCAAAGGGGGTCACATACTTTTGACACTTTTTTCAAATGCAAACTTAATGAAAGCTCAACCTATGGTGTTACATTTAATCCGGATTTAGCTCCAGTATACGGTGTTAATATCTAATAACTTTCTTAAAAATCAGCTAATAGCCAGATTTAACATTACCCTCTGGGTCAAGCAGTCGTGTGACCCCAAGCTCTCGCTCTGCCACTGAAAAGGCCTGCTCCAGGTTCTCCAGGTTGGTTTGGCGGTACACCTTCCCCATGTCAATGAACCTGGGCCTGGTCAAATCAAGAGAAACAAACCCATCAGCCTCAGAAAGTGTGTAATAAATGCAGCATACTGTAAAAGGTTGAAATCACTGGATCACTGAACAAAAAAATCCAATGCATAAAAAATGCAAACACTTTACGACATCATGCCTAACATTAACTAAACAATACCAATATATGTGTTACAGTTCATGTTACCTCTGGTCCGTCAAGAAACATTAACAGAAACAACTTAATCTATTATAACATGTTGAACATGAACTAAGATTAATAAATGCTTCTGAAGTATTTCTCAGTTTTAGTTTGCACAACTAATGTAGTTAATGTTAACAAATGGAACCTTACTGTAAAGTGTTACCAAAACAAAATGTACAGTATAATGCGCAATATAATAAGTATAAATGTTGCTTGATACCAGGGGAAAACAATTCAGAAAGTTCAGAGACTTAGTTAAAGTCACCATCTGCTCCATAAATCCCAAAAACATTTGTTTCCTGAGGGATGGAGCCACAACTCACATGCCAGGAATACCCAGAGATGGGAGCGGCTCCAAACAACAGAGAGCGAACAAACTATACACATTTACACCGGATGATTAAAACATTAAAACCTTTCCATTCTGCACCATAAAAAGTGTTAAAGTGTGATAAAGAAGCAAGCACCCAGGCATCTCTGTAAAATGTGTGTTGGAAGGCAATGCATAAAATCCTCCAGCGTGGTATTGAGCGTCTGCCCCCATGCTCTGATCGTCCGTGCTGAATCCTCCGTGGATCTGCCTCAGGTCTCGCTCTGGTAAAGAGCCCACTGAGCTCCAGTGCGGCCCGTGTCCTGTCTGAGAGTCTCCGCTGGAGCGAGCGCCTGGACTCTGGGAGCCTTCGGAGGGAATATCTTCACACAGCATGACCACACGGTCCTCCATGTCACTCGCTGAAGCCATAGTGCTCCTGGAGCTGGCCCGACGCTTCTTGAAGGACAGACGCCTCTTCATGTTGAGCATCATCGTGGCGCCCAAAATGTGCTACCAAGCAATTCAATTCCAAATACAGTATACAGTTCATGCGATTCTGAATATCAATATCTACTCTGAATGGTATTAGTTACTCAAAATTGGTTTCCAGTGAGCTCCAAAAGAGAAAGCAAACTGTACTTGCAGTGCTGTTTTCTGTCATGCAGGTGGTGCCTGTAAAAGCCTCTTGCTCATTTCTGAAAGGAGGCAGGGCTGACAAATCCTGCGGGTGTTCCTGGCTGACAAAAGCATCAAATCCTCTCCCTTCATGTCAGGGTCAGTTGGGCGTCCCCAAGCTTTGCAGGTACATGTCAATATTTCAGAAAAGCTGCCCTTCGGGGAGGCCTGTCTCCACTCCTCACAGTACAGTATTTCTCTTTTCAGCCTTCATTGTAGATTTCTTCTAAAACTATTTTCTCATTCATTTTCTTCCTGCTCTCTTTTGTCCTCGTGTCTGCTTACAGAACACACCCTCATTAGAGAAAAACTGCTTTCATTTGACCTGGATAGACGGTTATTTCCCACTTACTCATTATTCATTTTAATTGATGCTCATATCGTTCCAAACCCATGTGGAACACACTAGAAGATATTTTTAATAGTCTACATGCTGCTTTTTCCCCATGCAATAAAATCAGTTTGGGTCACCAAGCTCCAAAAACTAAAATTACATTAATCTATTTTAGCCTAACTGCTACATAATGACTTTTTTTTTTCATAATTAATTGCAACCAAAGTTTAAATGCATTATAATATTTGAAAGTGTGTTTGTTGTAATGCATTATATTTTCTAAAGGTGTAACAATAAACAGATAATTATTGTAATGTATTATAGCTGTATTCATGAAATCATGCAATTCATTGTAAAGTGCATTACGAGGCATTATTAATGCATTAATAATGCCTTTATGTTTAGTTTAAAATAGTCAAACTTCAAAGTCTGATTAAACTCTAGAAGACCACAAGAATGAGCTGTCAGTGGTGTGCACAGCGCTGATTTGACAAATCTGTGCTCAGGGCGTTCATCTCCACAGAAATATGTGCAGAATTCAGATCAGAACATTTCACTCCACGGCACCCAGGACAAGTTTGATCAAGACTGAAGCTCAAACTTGAGTCAGGCAACACATTTCTATGTTCCAACACTGCTAAAAGAAGGCTGTTCTTTGAGTTACTATCAGAAACATTTCAAGAAAATCTCAGGAAACAGTATGAATTCTGTGGCGATGCACTGGTGACAAGCCAAACCCCGATCTTGAGATGTGTTACAGAGGCACTTACTCGTGTTTGTGTATAACAGCGTTGAAGAGCTTTCCGTCCCTCCAGCTGGTGGTGAAGTTATCGCAGCGGACACCGGAGTAACCATCCGCCATCCGCTGAGACCAGAGGAGCAGCTTCTCCTTCGCTGACATATCATCTGACTGACCGTTCACCTGGATATCTGAAATCTACCAGCCCACAAAAATGAGTTGCATGGATTTAATAACAAGTGGCAGCAGCAGCCTTATGTTCATCATGTGCAAATCAATAAATAATCAAGAGTGGTTGATTTCTCACACAAATTTCAGTCATGCACTACAAACAAACTCAGCCCCACTGAATACCATTGACCTCCTAAAACTCCTCTGAGTCCCGTCATTAAACTTAATCCATCGACTAAATCAATGAAGTTCATTAAAGAAAAATCCAAGCTCGGAAACTGGTTCACCTTCAGTGTTGGGTCAAGCATTTAAACAACAGCATCTGCCACAATAAACGTGCATTTTTATACTACTCATAGTCAATAAAACCAGCCTTAAACTAGATACTGTATGTATTTGACTACAAGAAAAGACAAAAGATATACTTCTGGCAACATTGACACAGATAATCCATTAATCCTGTTTCAATGAATCAGTCACAAAACAAACAAAGAGCTGGCTAAAATCAAAGTCAGACTTCCAGACAGTATTGAATATTGCTTTTCAGTATTGTAATTGTTCATGTACAATACAACATGCCATTGAAAACAGTGCACCTTTTCTCCCTACAGTACTACATGTTAGAAAAGTTGCTTCTTATTGAAAGCGGTGCTATTTTGCTTTTGCAATGACTGATGTAGTACAGATGCTTTTAGTTACTCACAAACACTGTTTTAAGGCTTTCAATTTTAACAAAATTATGGTGACAAAATGTCCTGTGTTAAGTGTCCCAACATTTCACAAACACACACACACACACACACACAAACACAAAATAAAAAATGAAAAATAAAAATAAAAAAGGTGACAATTTAATGTTTGATGCAGAATTCTGTTTAGAAATTTGGGGAAACTCAACAGAACACGATAAAGAACAGGATAAAGGGATGAAACACTCTAGACTTAAACTACTGTAAACTTAATTTTGAGGAAATCTGTGAAATAGTGCTTTTCTATCCTTATTTAAACAATCATGTTTAATGTCACTCCGGATAGAAGACAAGCACATGAAAGGTTGCAAAGCCTCAATTAGTGTCAAGCAGAAGTTTGGCACCATTCTAAACCCTGGTCATGAGACTCTGTTTTCGGTCAAAAGAGAAAGCTCTTTTATTTCTTGAGGAGGTGGGCAGAAGTTCAGATGCCACATCTCTACAGAAACCTCTGTGTCACTGCATGCAGGATGAACCACAAGTCCTGCCAACTTATTTGATCGATCCAAGGAGATGAAATTCCCTGAAACAATGGAAGGACAAACTGGAGCATTGCAATCGTCTGACTGTGTGACAGTCTCCAGGCAGCTGCGGTTTAGATGTTTGAGGTGGAATAAATCAGTGTGTGGTTGTAATTGAACACCTTGGACAACAGATTCACGTAATGTAGATCTACGAAACAGCCTGGATATTAGATTATGAAATTAGATTAGATCAAAGACTCTCAATTCCTCATGGCGCCTACGACACCGGACAGATTTGGTTAGGGAATCAAACAAACTGCTTCATTTGAACACTCTACGACTGTTGTGCTTGATCATAATGCATATTCCTGATTAAAAGAGATTATAAAAGAAATGCATGTTATTGCATGAGGCAGATACTGGTTTGAAGCTAAAACGATTGACCCTGTTGATGTTTGATTGGAAAGCATCAAATCGATGACACCCAAAGAATTAAATGAACCAGTGACTGAAGTGATTGATCTGATCAGGAGCCCAGGAGCAGGAGGAGGAGGAGGAGGAGGAGGAGGAGGTAAATGGTATGGGAACTCAACACTGACAGAACAGGAGACCTGGAAGTGGAGGATGATGGTCCATATCAGACCCAGAGTCAGCTTCGGGTTTCCGTCTGCAATGTCATCGTTCCTGATGTTCACAAGCTTGACCTGTGATTTACAGAGAAGAACAGCATTTCACATTTGAGACACTGTACTTTTTCCAAGGAGACACTTAGGATAAGGTAAAATGTCTATACTGCTCTTTTCCCCACTGAGACGCCTGAAGATGCACATATTGTCTAGATGGCTTTTTCTAATGCTTTGATGGTTTTTGTTTTGATCGTTGTGAACTTTAACTTCATGTAAGGAAGCAGCTTGGACATTCTGCTAAACATCTCCTTTGATAATCCACGGATGAAAGAAAATAAACAGGTTTGGAAACCAACAAGCTTGAATAAGGACAGCAAGGACAGCTATAATGTTTGGACAAACTATGCTTTTAATTTAGTTTGTGAGTTGGGTTGTTCTCGTACCTGCCGCCGTCTGAGGAAATCCAGTGCCATCTGCACATTCTGCAGCTTGTGGAATCGCATGCGTCCTCTCTCACGAGGCTGTGGAGACAGACAGAGAGTCAATGAGACACAGGACATGGTTTAAAGAAGAGACGAGACTGAGACCTGTCCTTGAGTGCCCAGAGAAACTTCTTTGGAAGGTCTAAATGAAGAAGGAATGAAGAACGAGGAGGACCTTGAAGTGAGGCTACAATATTAATGAACACTAATAATGCAAAGAAAAGAATTTAAAGACCCCATGAAATCAAAATGTTTAGTCTATGTCTGCTAGCACTGAGGACATCTGTGTGCTAGGTGACAGAGAAACTAAATCTGCATTTAAAATATACATTTTTGATATTATGATTCATGTTGTTGTGATCAGGAGCATATAGATTTTTGTCCAATAAGCTCCACACAAGAAAAAGCATGTTCCCTACATAAATAATACATGCTTTGATATGCCAAGCCCAATTTCTTTTTTCAATATGTCAACACAGATAAACCAATAATAATAATAATAATTTAAACAATAAAATGCATGTTGAGTCACTTCATGGGGTCTTTAAGCTTATTTGACAGAAGTGATGGTCTTGTGTCTTTAGGGATGTAATGTGGTATAATATCGCGGATGATTGCTAAATAACTACTGAAGGCTGAACAAAAAACTAAACTGTATTATAGGAAAGAGTCTGCAGACATCATTTTGTGACCTGAACAACTTTAACTTAAAAAAGCAATAATCAGTTATATATTGCTTCAGAATAAATGTGGATTTATTTGGTAGATTTATTTGGATTTATATCAGTCATTCCCTGTATCGGTCACACACCCAAACCGTGACGAGGTTCAGATAGATGATGTCATAAAGAGAAACAGCGTCAGTCATGCGCAAGCAGAACCCTTATAACAGCACATACAAACACATGCTTTATTAAGACAACAATGTTGTTGTTTTTATCTTAAATCTTTTAATATTTTTTTAATAAATCTTAAAAAAGGTTTTACAATATTATTGTATAAGAGTAAATTAAATTTCTACCGTAATGCTATTCCTAACAGTACACTTTCAAAATAAAAGTCCCTACAATTTTAAAGAAAACATGTTTTTTTTTTTGCAACCAAATCTTGAATCTTTTAAATATTTAAATATAGAAATCTTTCAACATTTAGCTACCAACCTGCTGAATAATTACCCTGTAATCTTTATTTTAAAGTGCCCCTACTACAGATTTGTTTTTAAATGACCTCTTATGCAGTGTTTAACACGGCTCTAAGTGAATGAAAACATCCTGCAAAGTTTCAAATCTGAAAGTGCACTGTGTATAGAGTTACTGTCTCTCATATGAAAGAGTCGACTCTGAATCATTGAAACGAGTCGTTTTTAAAACGAATCCCAAGCTGTTTCATGTTGTTTTCAAAGTGAAACATTAGCATATTGCCCACAAAGCAGCACTGCGCTCACAAACGCTGCTTTATGAGGCATCAAAGGCCAATCTCTGCAGATTAATGTCATGCAAAAGAGGGGTTTGGAAAAATGAACCATTGAGTGAATCTTTTGGGAGTCGTTGAGCAAGGAAGGTAAAAACTAATTCATAACCAAAATATGAACCTTTCATTTCCCATAATGGGGGCACTTTAATTAGCTGATATACCTAGCATTTGATAGCCGTGAGACATACAGTAGCGTTGGAGTAACCCTAATAACAAATGAAAGGCTGGCGGACGTGACATCATGCGCAGGACAGCCACAGTGAGTGACCCATGCTAATGAAGCATCTGCATCACTCACCAACCGCACGCTCCGCACAACGTCCCGCTCCCTCGGCTTGACCAGCAAGAGAAGTGCAAAGAGAGCAGACAGAGGTCAAAGGGCAAAGGTCAGCAAAGAGATGGTGGGGAGAAAGGCAGAAGTCCAAAGAAGTCAAGGAGGAGCCACACAGATTCAAAAGAAAAGCCAAAGAGTGATGTTAATGTCTGAGCTACAGCCAAAACCAATGAAGCAGTTTGATGGGAAGAAGATATCAACAACTTTTCTGGAATATCTGAACCCAGTGTTTTGGGTGGGATTCAACAAAACGTGTTTAGAATTTAGAGACGTATTCCAAGGCATCACCCATTAATATGTCTTCTGTACCCTGGAGATCTGGATCAGGACTTTGGGTTTATGTGGAGGCTTGGTTACACTCACCAGTGTCTCTCCGGAGAGGACTTCCAGAAGGGAGATCAGGTTATGTCCATCTCGGAGATCTTCATACAGGTCATTCACATGACGCTGCGTCTGAGGACGGAGAACAAGCACAGATCAGTTTATACGAGTCACATAAAACATCCCTGCAGAAAGAAACCCAAGTCAATTCTGAAGATTTCATTTCTCCAAAACTAAACCGTAGCATTGTGTTTGTAGCACATCCTGACTACCGCTCGATTCAATCAGATCCATCCATGATTTTGAATGTTTTTTTGACAGGTGTCTGCATGCGTTATTTAGTTGAATTGGTTAAAAATGCTGTAGGTTTGTGTTTAATTCGTTTGGAGGACAAAATCATGCACCTAGAATTTCCATTTTGTTTACAACATTTTGTCATAATTCGTCTATTCTCATGTACTGTATATAGTTTTCTTTCCCCTTAGATGAAACACAAGATGTTAGGCAGAAACTCTTAGCTTCTACATTTTATCTGATGTGAGGAAAGTTAATGGTGATGCCAATCCAAGTCCTGTTTATTCAGACTAACTTGTCCTTTGGAAATGTCACTTGAAGTTTTCTGCTACTTTTATGTTTTTTTTTATTGAGAGCTTGGCAGTATAAATCTAGATCCAGTGTTCTTGTACAGGATAAAAACAGGAGCGTTGACATGCTGCCTAACATCTCATTTTGTGTTCAAGTTTGGAACAACGTGATTTTGACCAAGTGATTATTTCTGGGTCTCTGAAAAGTTTAGACTCCAGAACTGTGCAGCTCGAGCAGGAGCTCTGAACACAAGGATGTGCGTCTCGTGTTAAGAGAAGGGGAAAAAACCTGAATCCAGAGTGATTCATTTGTGTTTTCCTCAGTGAGAACAGGACAGGGCGACGCATGACTGCAGGCAGAAGAGCGGCTCACCTGCCTCGTGTCAAATAAGATCAAACGATTTCCTGAGTGACAGAGTCTCAATTCAATTCTGAAGCTCTAAATCAGCCACTCAATCACTGTACTGATGAAAGCTCATTGAGTCAATAAGAAACACACACATTTCCTGTGGATGTGGGACAGACTGGGCTTCCTCAGGTTTTTATCATACAGTATATCAACATGCACTGCTGCAAAACACTCAAACCTCCGCAGCTCGCTTCAAAATCCTTAAAGCCACAGAAAACCAACAGTTCTCTGATCATTTATTCACCCTCATGTTGTTGCAAACACTTTCAAACCACTGTTTGTCTATAGTACCATTGATAAATATTGCAGGATTTTTTATATTTTAAATTTTTTCGTTTTCTATTTAATTTTAAAGTTTAATTTTTTTTTTTGTCTGCCATTTTAGTTTTTTAGTTTTTTTAAGTGTCTATGATCTAATGTCATTTTTCTTTGTTGTTGTGCATGAGACTAAATGTGCCATTTCCAAGCTCCAGCTGTGAGCATGTTTCAGCAGAAGAGCCTCGGGGGGCGACAGCAGCACTGAACATGCGTGTGAGAGAGCAGAGCATGCTGGGACACGCTGACAGATGGACCTACCTCGGCTCTCTGGTGCTGGAGGACGAGGAGGAGCGATGAATGGAGTTACATTGATTAGAAATGGAAGAAAGAAGTGAAAGTTAGCATCATCAGTTATTTCAGTTAGAAAGTCCGGACTGCTCTTCACATTAAACACACACTTCATATGAAGCACTGATGGTCCTTTTTGTTCATTGCTCGGCTGTTTCAGCTGATTTGCATTTGATTTGTATGAAAAAAGCAGCCTGGATGTTCTGCCAAATAACTCATTTTGCATTCGACAGAAAAAGAAAAATCTAATCGGTTTTAGAATAACATGAGAGTGAGTAAATGAGTAAATTAATTCACCTCCATCGTGGAAACGTAACATTTTTTCGGGGTTAAATTGTTAAACCTTGAGGAACAAATAATTGTCTAATTATTCTTAAAATATATTAGATATCAAATGTTCAGAATTGCCCTTTCTCTGTAACATAAATGTCATTATATTTCATGTATATTAGAAGTCTTACTATAAAGCATTTGTAAGCTGATAAATGACTTTGATTCAACGTCTGTATACTGAGACACTACTGAGGTCTAAAGATTGGCATTACTTCTGAAGTTCAGCACAATAAAACCTCTTTTTTTCTTTCACACAAACATCGATTCATCCAAGTGAAAGTGAAATGTCAGAGTGAAAACTAGGCAGAGGTTATATTGAGTCCACTAGAGGTCTCTGTTGATGCATTAACTGTCAGTCAACACGACCGAACCTCACACACAAATCATACCGGCTTTATGAATGCATTATATCAGTCTGTATATCACAGCCATGTACTGTATGGGTGTATTAAACTGTAATAAGTCTCATTTGTGTCATTCATCTCCATATATGAGACCCTGGAGCACAAAAGCAGTCTTTAGTCCCTGGGGTATATTTGTAGCAATAGCCAAAAATACATTACATTGTATGGATCAAAATGATCGATTCTTCTTTTATGACAAAAAATCATTGCGATATTAAGTCAAGATCATGTTCCATGAAGATTTTTTGTAAATTTCCTACCATAAATATATCAAAACTTGATATGTGATTAGTGATATGCACAACTTTAAATGTGATTTTCTCAATATTTAGATTTTTTTGCAGCCTCAGATTCCAGAATTTCATATAGTTGTATCTCGGCCAAAATATTGTCCTATCATGACAAACCATACATCCATGGAAAGCACATTTATTCGAACAATTGATACTTAATGTTTGTACTAAATACAAATCTAAATACATCTCTACTTTTTACCAAAGATGTATGAGAAAAGTTTCCTCTGAGAATAAAAAGCTTTTGTTTAATCAGCTTTAAATCAGACTGATCTCGATGATGTCTGATGCTGCTGAAGGGTTGAGCTTCTGCAGCACATGGTTAAACTGACACGTGTTTATACCCTGATCATCATATGCATGCTGTGAAATGAATCCAGATGTTCATGACATGCAGGTTTGTCTGATATCAGCTCTTTTGTTCTGAAGTGGTCTCGTGTTTTGTCTCGTCTACGGTGAATGAACAGGGATGATTGAGTGCTAATAACCTCCATTTTCATGATCTATTGTTTGGGTTTTTCTTTCTGCCTAAATACCAGACACTTTAGACGAGACGATGATAAACGAGCTGTGTGCAGATTTATAACGTGTGGACAGGATATGATCTGCTTCTCTATGGTGGATACTAACAGAAATCCTGTCCAGCACAACAGCTGTTATGTCTCCTCAAATAGATGAGCACACTAGTTTCTAAACTGGGTGTCGTGACATAGTGGCTAAAAAGTGCACTGGTAACTAATAGTAGTGGTATGTGTGAGCAATCCACTGGGAGACATGATAAACTGGTGGAAATTTAACAAGGAGTATTATCTGTCCATCATGGTAATGCTCACATGACATCGCAGTGCTGAGGTGATAAAAGTTTCAGAGTTTAAGCCTTTCTTAAATCATTAAAGTGCAATAAAACATGAAAGAGCACACTGTTCCGATTATGATTATTAAACTTAACTAAACTAAGACTAAAGCTATAAAAAAGTTTACATTTTTTTTGCTTTTACCCCCTCAACTAAAATAATTAAAACTGAAACTAATTTTACAGTCAAATTTACAGATTTTATAATTATATAAACATATTTGGGGAGAGGGGGTGAAACGACAATTGGCAAAATCTCACTTTAAAATGATGTTTTAAACTTTAAAATTAAAATGGAATATAAAATAGTAATTTAATAATATTATAGAAAACTATAATAATAATAATAATAATAATAATAATAATAATAATAATAATATATTTTTAATCCGTTTTTAATCAGTGCACACCTAAAGCTAGTTTACAGATAACCTTATCACAGTTATTTTACATTGTTTACTTCTTTTAGCTTTTACTGTACAGTACATTAGTTAAGTTTTACTGTAGTTTTGTTACAAAATGCTTATTTTTTTCCCTTTAAACCTACATTTTGATATTGTTTCACAACACCCTTATATATAAGACGTTGATCACATCGCAGACTCTGCAAGAGTTGATTCATGAACTAAACCTGTGATACTTGTGCTGCCAAAGCATATAGCAAGTTGCATTGGATTTGTGTGTTAAAATGATAATCAAACAAGCAAATAACAGTTAAATCACAATTTGAACATGAATGGATGAGTACAGCGAAGAGAAGAGGATCTGTGATCACTGGTCATATTATCCTGAAAAAACTTCAGTCAGTAATAAACATAAAGGTACCTTTATTAAGTGTTTGTTCACCCATTTAGTGAAAGTCTTCTTCTGCACTCTGTCCCGTTCATCTGCAAAAGACAAAGATGGAAAAAATTCAGCAGTGTTCAGAGTAAAAGTCTAGATATGAATTTTGTAAATACTGCTGATAATTAAAATAATGTTTCGATGTTAAACTTTAAAATGCTTAATTAGCAGGTTCATTTCACTGAAAGTGCAGGACTTTCTCTGTGATGCTTTCAGATCACTGATCTGTTGATGTGATTGTCACGCACAGCCCTAAACAACACTCACTAGTGCGAGTGTGTTTCCAACCAGACTGTTTCATAAAGAGACTCAACAACCCACGCCAGAACCTTTTTAAATCAGCTGTTTTTGCATAGGAGCGGCTCACACCTCCTATCAAAATATTAAAACTCAGCACCTGCGAGGCACACCCATGTGAGAAGCCGATCTGTGGGTAATGACTGCAGGAGATGTCTCCACAGATCCACTGTCAAGCGAAGACAGAGCACAGGTTCAAGACGAGAAAACGCCATGTGAGGCCTCATGCATGCTGGGAAAATTCACCAAGAGTGCATCATTCATGACTAACCGAACACCAGGACAGCACTGATACTGTAAATTAAAATACAGTAATAATACTGTAAATAAAATACAGTAAAGACATTAGTGCACTGTAAATACAATTACAGTAAACATTTTTACAGGTATTTTCCTGGCATCCAGCTGACAGTAATTTACTGTAAAATTTACAGCAACCTATTTACAGTGCACTGACACACCCACATCCTGCAGAATCATGTTCCTACAGCGAGAAACACGAGAGCACACCGCATACGAACTACCATCACCTGCATCTGTCATCATCACTAGAGATCTAGCAAAGCACTGCAGCGCTGTGTTCAGAGTGATCTGATGTACGGTTAAAGTCAATGAGAGTTAGTTAGCAAAGTTGGTTATTTTTTCTATTAGTTAGCTTTAGCTGCACTACTGTGTTCTCAACCATTTGATACATGCATGTGATTGCATTTAGAGTACTTGTACTTAGTAACGTACGTCATTACAATGTTAACTTGATCCCTATCTGTAACTAAACCCTTACCGCAAAACCTAACCACTATAATCCTAACCTTACCCTTACTCCCAAACCTAACCATAACACAAGCTCATTAGCAAAAAGAAGTGTAAAGGTGTTTTTCAGAACAACATGTAGTTACAAAGCAAATCCACTATCTTGCAGGTATTTAATGCTAGTTTATTGTAGTTAAGGCCACATAATAAATTGTAAAGTTAGTATTCAAAGTAACAGAAGTAATTTGAAAGATACACAAAACCAATCCAATTAATTTACACTCCTGTGGAATCCAATGTTCTCTGTTCAATTCAATTTTTTTTTTCAATTTCACTTCAGTGTACTTCAGTTCATAACACGATTTACACAAAACTGTTTGCTGAGCAATGTTAAGAGTCCAAGTGATTGTTGAGACTTCTGCTTCTGATGGGTGGAGTATGACAAGAGAGGGTTATGAAATATCACTGCCATGGTGACTATCATGGGTGGAGGCAGTAAACCTTGACCTCTGTCATTAATATAAGACATCCTTTTAGTGTTTGAAGAGTCCGACTGCAGGAGATGATGCTGATAATTATGAACAGCTTGATGGGGTCGTCAGCAGATCTTTGTCCTTTGACCACTGTTCACTGCTTTCTATCCTTTAAAGTTGTATAAAGTTACAGCAAGCAACGCCCTTGTGATTCAGCGCACAACTCCTGCCCTCCGGGGTGTGGAGGCATGCAAAAAAAATCTTTTTTTTATCTATAAAATTACATTTTATTGTTCTCTATGGTGTCAAAAGCACTTTCTCTGTTTGCTCACCACTGTTTGCTGACGACATACTGACGAACCAATCCAGTGAATGTCACTTCAGTCTCACTAGTAAATATATGTCATCTATTTAAATATTGGTCATGTGAGCTTCTGTGTGAGCCGATTTATAGTGTGAATTACAGACACAGAGCAAAGCTACCACAGATCACAAATGTTATGAGGCTAGGTCATAAACCTTGCATTGTTTACTGATTTACTAAAAAACTTTCAAATAAATAAATGCAGTTTTTTAATAAAGAGATCTTCTGATATCACATCTAATTATGATATCTTCTAATATAATCCTGTTTTTGCTCACAAGACAGCGTTCAAAAAGGAGTACAAAGGTTTTCTCATGGTTGTTGTCTTTAATGCAAGAACTATGAACAAGTGTATTAATACATCAAGATAAAAAGTCCTAGATTTCCTTGGTCCTGCACTGACACTGAATAAGAAACCTAAGCCATATACACTGCAAATACTACTACTACTACTACTACTAATAATAATAATAATAAACAATGTTTTCCAGTAAAATAAGATGCATTGACTTAGAAAGCAAATTTGCATATGGTATCACTACTTTTTCTCAGAGAATATATATTATTTCTTACCCCAGTTATGTTTTAATCTTAATCTGACACAGTTTCACTTCTCAGTTAAACTGATCTTGTTTTACGAATGGGTTACACTTTATTCTGATAGTCCACTTTAGAAGGTCTACTCACTGTAAGTAACTTAGCATCTACACGTCAGCTAGCGCTCACCTGAGTGTTAGCAGACCGTTAGGTCAGGGTTAGTAGACATGTAGCTACAAAGTTATCCATAGTTAGTAGGATGAATGTCTAAATACAGCGTTTCCTAAGAATGTTTCCAAACCCAGAATACTGCTTGAAATCAAAGTTGAAGTCTGTGAAGTTCATACGCTAATAACAACTAGAAATCTGACTTTTAAAAAGGACAAATGTCTCTTCCATCATGAGCAGGTGCATTTCCTTAAGTACCTTTCCTGCCTTCCAAGGCTCTCAGCATTCCCTGATAGTGCAAGTCATCTGAAGGTGTCCTCTCCAGGCTGTCAGTCGAATATTCCCTTCGTCTCTGTTGCCTACTCATCTCCTTTACCTCAGACTAATACAGAGTCACAAACCACTGCTCTTTACAAGCTCCTTATCTTCACTTGCAGTTCTGCTTTCTTTCAGTTTAACTCCTGCCGTCCATTTCCTAGCTCCTCTAAATGATGCCGCTAGCTACAGATCGTAGGCCTGCTCTTGTTCTGACTGAAGAGAGACATGGAGGGCACTGGCTTGGCCC